>NW_026875369.1:0-10178 GCF_032173495.1 Musca vetustissima
TATAGGTCCCACTATTTAAGGTTCTAAAAAAATACTCCTTAAAAAACCGCCACTTTGCTCCTTGCTCCTTGAAAAAATATTCATTAATAATCGTTGGGAGATTATTTTAAAATTCTGAATTTTATTGTATCTGTCGGCCATTCCATTTAATGTTTTTCCTTTGCGTATAAAAATCCGTTACTTTCCGTTAACTGTCTCATTGTCATTGTCATAATCACCATCCGTATATAGAAATAATGATTTTGTTTTTAATGAGAACTTACACGTGTGTGCGGGCTCATCGTTACCTTTGAAGTTCTACTCTTATTATTTCGTTGCTAATGAGATACCTCCTCCTTTTCTAATTCAAATCACCCAGCCACCATAAAAGAATCATTATCGCCCATATGGAGGGTTTTGATAAATAAAATGTGTTTTGTGAATTTTTTTTTTCAGAAACAATGTCATATTTACTTTAGAATATTCCGCATTGAGTTCGTCGTCGTAGGGATGTTATTTATGTTTTTATTTTTTCAAATTCTGGGATATTATAATTCTCAATTGCTAGATTTTATTTACTTTGCATAAAAGCCCAAGGGCGTAGTTAGTAAGGGGGAATTTATTTAGTCCCTCCTAAAAAACCAAGGTAAACATTAATTCATTGTCAAAAAGATTTCAAATATTTCAACTGCCCCCTTTAGCTAGGTTGTCTAGCTACGCCTCTGTCCACATTAAAATCAATTGTATAGCAACTTGCAAATGCTGTGATACGGAAGAAGAAGCAAACGGAAAGTAAAAGAAACATTTTATAAAATAAACATAATTTCCTATTCATTAAAATCATAACACAGAGATAGGGAGAGAGGCAGAAGTAGGTCCTTTTTCAGTCTGTATTAGAATTTACGGCAATTAAATAAAATAATTATCATGGGCACAATGTAATTTTGTAATAAATTGCAGTCTTAAAAGGAGCTATGAAATTCTATTATTTAAATATGCAGAGCAAGACACAAAATTCAGAGATTCACACAAGACGTGCATTAAAAAAATTTAAGGTTCAACTCAAGGCGTGGATTTTACAAAGCGTGTTTTTTTTTAATATTTTTGGAGGTCCTTTACAAGGCTTGGATTTTTTAGGTCCTTTTGGATGTCCTCTACAAGGCGTGGATCCACTCATTGTAAAAGATCTAATAAATACACGCCTTGAAAAGGCGTGGATTTATTAGGTCTTTTATAATGTGTGGATTTTTTAGGTCCTTTTGGAGGTCTTTTACAAGGCGCGAATTTTTTAGGTCCTTTTGCAGGTCCTTTACAAGGCGTGGATTTTTTAGGTCCTTTACAAGGCGCGGATTTGTTAGGCCCTTTACAAGGCGTGGATTTGTTAGGTCCTTTTGGAGGTCCTTTATAAGGATTTTTTAGGCCCTTTATTTTTTAGGTCCTTTTGGAGGTCTTTTATAAGGTGTGGACTTTTTAGGTCCCATACAAGGCGTGGGTTTTTTAAGAACAATTTTTAGAAGTCCTTTAATGGTGTGAATTTTTTAAAAAATATTTTTGGAGGTCCTTACAAGGCTTGGATTTTTTAAAAAATAATTTTAAAGGTTTCAAGAAATATTTTTCATTTCGTTGGTGTCTGAAAAAATCGATCTGTTGTCCTTTAAAAATAAATATTTTTTTTAAATCTACGCTCTGTTGGTCCAGGAGAATTTTTTTAACATCGAGGATCCACTGCCCTTCGAAATAATATTCATTTCAAAATCTACGCCTCTGTAGGTCCTCCAAATATATTCTTTCTTTTTTAAGAATAGATTTGGAAAAACTATTTTTTTTTAAAAATCTACCGTCTATGGACCTTCGAAAAAATATTCTTTTAAAAATCTACGCGCTATGGGTCTTCGAAAAAATATTCTTTTTAAAATCTACGCTCTATGTTCTTTTAAAAATTATTTTAAAAATCAACGCACTGTGGGCATTCTACGCTCTATGGGCCTTCGAAAAAAATATTATTTTAAAAATTATTTTAAAAATCAACGCTCTGTGGGCATTCTACGCTCTATGGGCCTTCGAAAAAAATATTCTTTTAAAAATTATTTTAAAAATCTACGCTCTGTGGGCATTCTACGCTCTATGGGCCTTGGAAAAAATATTCTTTTAGAAATTATTTTAAAAATCTACGCTCTGTGGGCATTCTACGCTCTATGGGCCTTCGAAAAAATATTCTTTTAAAAATATACGCTCTGTGCAGCAACGTACACAGGATTTCATTTCGGGGGGGGGGGGGGGGGGGGGGGGGCCCGGTAGTACAAAATGAAAAAAATCGCTGTTGCAGACATAAATTTACTGTGAAAAAATTTCATTTCGGGGGGGGGGGGGCCCGGCCCCCCGGGCCTACGTCCCTGGCTCTGTGGGCATTCTACGCTCTATGGGCCTTCGACAAAATATTCTTTTATAAATCTACGCTCTATGGGCCTTTGAAAAAATATTCTTTTAAAAAATCTATGCTCTGTTGGTCCTTAAAAAAAATATTCTTTTAAAAATCTATGCCTCTGTACGTCCTCTAAAGAATACTTTTAAAAATCTTAATAAAATATTATTTTAGAAATTATTTTAAAAATCTACTCTCTGTTGGTCCTTTAAAAAATATTCTTTAAAAACTCCACGCCAGTGTAGGTCCTCGAAAAAAAAATTATATTAAAAATCTACGACGTATCTGCTTCACCTCTCCTTTATGGAGGCTGCTGCTTCAGTTTGCCTGCAGAGGGTCCCATCGTCTGTTCGCCTGTAGATAGTTCCTTTTCACCTCTCGTGTAGAGGTTCAATCTAGGACTCGCTTGAAGAGATTCTCAGCTTCAGTTCGCCTATTGATCGTATCTTCAACTCGTCTATAGAATCTGCTAGATTCAGCTTGTCTATAGAGGCTCACGGCTACAACACGCCTTCAGCTCCTATGTAGAGACTTCCTCTTCTGGTCGTCTATAGAGGTTCAGTTTTCTGTTCGCCTATAGAGGCTCAAATTTTCGCTCGACATCTGAGAACTCCTTCAGGTCGCCTATAGAGACTCCCACATTATATTGACTATATAAGCTCCCGGATTCAGCTCGCTATAGCTACACCTTGCCTATTAAGACTTCTATTCATCTCGTCTATGGAGTGTCCGTGCTTCAGCTCGGCTATAAATTTCAGCTTTAGCGACTGGATTTGAAAGCAGAGACTCATTATGTCAGCGATTTTATACAGTTAGTCAGTTTTCACTCGTCTATAGAAACTCAACTTTTAGCTCACCCATAGAGGCTCCATTTAATTAGCCTTTACAGCTCGCCTAGTGAGGCCCCCTGATTCAGCGCGACTATAAAATATCCCTGCTTTACGTCACCTATAAAGGTTCCCTGCTTCAGCTCGCCTATAAAGGTTCCCTGCTTCAGCTCCCCTATAAAGGCTCCCTGCTTCAGCTCGCCTATAAAGGCAAACATTTTGTTCAAATAAAAAAACCTGAAGCCTTTTAAATGTAAACATTTTAAAGCGGTTGTATACCTCACCCAGGGACCAAAAATGAAGTGTACCTAACCACCCATCTTCACAGTTAGGTGGTGCTGGTAAATATCCTTTTAGGCACAAAATAACAGCATCAGATTTTAGTGAGAAACTGCGACATACACCTACACAGTGTTTGTTTACATTGTTCTTCCACTCCACAGTTTTCGGAAGAGTTGTTAGGTGACGACGATGTTTATTCAGAGGCCTGTTACAGGAGGAGTTCATATTTACATATCACCGTAGATTAGCAGAGCTTAGTGTCAACCCAAAAAAATAAAATAAAAATGAAATTTATTAACAAATGAAAATTACAAAATATGGGAGCACGGGTAGACTATAAAGGTACAGGATGGGCTAAGGGCCACAGGATTCCATAGTATCCTACCTGTCCTTTAAAATAGAAATAAATCTAAATGGAGCCATAGGAAATTGTAAACACGGGGTTTTAACTAACTGCAGTTGGATTCCTGTGAGCACACATACATACATACATACATATGTATATACAACAAATATTATTGTTGTTGTATTTATTAATATTTATAAGTATTTATTGTTGTTGTTGTATACATAAATATGGTGCTTACCCAGCCTGTCCATAACAAATTTATGAATTTATGTAAAAATATGTTCGGAACTTATGTGGAGAGAGGCCACAGTGAAAGTGTGTGAGAGAGGGAGAGTGGGAAGGGAGAGTAAACAAGTAAAGTCCGGGGGTTCCGAAGTTACTGCACAGCCTGCCAGCCTGTTGAATACATATCCTTTATTGGCAACAATAACAAAGGCAGGCAGATAGACAGACAGACAGCCCGAATAGAAGAATATGAATTGAAATATCATTTTGTTGTTGTTTTTGTATATCGAATGTGAATATAAATGTGTGTGTGTGCTGTTGTTATTGTCATATGGACATATAAAGAACAATTTGTTGGGTACTGGGCTCGGGGAGATTATTATCACATAACATATAATGGGGAGTCATCATCGACATTCACAGGTGGTGGTGGTTGGGTGGTAGCTAGGTATGTGTAGCTATGTCTATGTTGCGAGATAGATAGGTTTTTCAGATACCCAGGCTTTCATGTGTGCTCAACAAAGGAGTCTTAAAAAAACTGTAATTCAAAGGAAATGCTATTATTTGTAATGGAGTAAAAGAAATTGAAGGCATCCATCCATCCAGCTTAGTTCCATCCTCCTATATCATAAATATGTTTGGGAGTTAATTGTGATGGCTTTTTTATTTTTTCCTTGTACTGTCATCTAAAGGTACATTACAAATGACAGGTTGAGAACAAGACGGATAAAGGATATAATAGATGTACCTACATATGATTAGGAAAATTATTTTAAAGGATATTTTTCTTTAGGATCAACAGAACGTAAATTTAAGCTTAACTAAAAAGGATACCTAAAGCTCACCTATAGAGACTCACTGCTTCAGCTCGCCTACAGAGGCTAGCTTTAGCTTGCATATAAAGGTTCCCTTCAGCTAGCTATAAAGGCTCCCTTCAGCTCGCCTATAAAGGCTCCCTTCAGCTCGCCCATAAAGGTTCCCTTCAGCTCGCCTATAAAGGCTCCCTTCAGCTCGCCTATAAAGGCTCCCTTCATCTCGCCTATAAAGACTCCCTTCAGCTCGCCTATAAATGCTCCCTCCAGCTCGCCTATAAAGGCTCCCTGCTTCAGCTCGCCTATAAAGGCTCCCCGCTTCAGCTCGCCTATAAAGGCTCCCTGCTTCAGCTCGCCTATAAAGGCTCCCTGCTTCAGTTCGCCTATAAAGGCTCCCTTCTTCAGCTCGCCTATAAAGGCTCCCTTCTTCAGCTCGCCTATAAAGACTCCCTGCTTCAGCTCGCCTATAAAGGCTCCTTGCACCAGCTCGCCTATAAAGGCTCCCTGATTCAGCTCGCCTATAAAGGCTCCCTTCTTCAGCTCGCCTATAAAGGCTACCTGCATCAGCTCGCCTAAAAAGGCTCCCTGCTTCAGCTCGCCCATAAATGCTCCCTGCTTCAGCTCGCCTATAAAGGCTCCCTGCTTCAGCTCGCCTATAAAGGCTCCCTGCTTCAACTCGCCTATAAATGCTCCCTGCTTCAGCTCGCCTATAAAGGCTCCCCATTTCAGTTCACCTATAGAGGCGCCTGTTCGCCCATAAAGGCTTCCTTCAGCTCACCTATATAGTCTTCCTTCAGCTCGTATGGAGACTCCTTGTTTCAACTCGCCTATAGAGGTTCCCTCATTCAGATCGTCTTTAGATGTTCCCTTCAGCTTCCTTCCTTCAGCTCGCCTATAAAGGCTCAGTTCAGCTCTAGAGGCTCACTTTGGCTCAACTAAAGAGGCTCCCTGCTTCAGCTTGCCTATGGAGACTCATTGCTTCAGTTCGCCTATAGAGGTCCCCTGCTTCAATTCGTCATTAAACACTACCATCAACTCAGATATAAAGGCTCCTAGAGAGGCTGGATTAAAAAAAAAATATATCTTTTTTCTAGTAGCTATAAAATGTCGGTTTTATAAAAAATAGATTTAAAGATTTAAAATATTCTTTAAAAAAATCCACTCCTCATGGTGGTCTCTAAAAAATATTCTTTAAAAAATCCACGCCTTATGGTGGTCTCTAAAAAATATTCTTTAAAAAATCCACGCCTTATGGTGGTCTCTAAAAAATATTCTTTAAAAAATCCACGCCTTATGGTGGTCTCTAAAAAATATTCTTTAAAAAATCCACGCCTTTTGGTGGTCTCTAAAAAATATTCTTTAAAAAATCCACGCCTTATGGTGGTCTCTAAAAAATATTCTTTAAAAAATTCACGCATTATGGTGGTCTCTAAAAAATCCACGCCTTATGGTGGTCTCTAAAAAATATTCTTTAAAAATCCACGCCTTATGGTGGTCTCTAAAAAATATTCTTTAAAAATCCACGCCTTATGGTGGTCTCTAAAAAATATTCTTTAAAAATCCACGCCTTATGGTGGTCTCTAAAAAATATTCTTTAAAAATCCACGCCTTATGGTGGTCTCTAAAAAATATTCTTTAAAAATCCACGCCTTATGGTGGTCTCTAAAAAATATTCTTTAAAAATCCACGCCTTATGGTGGTCTCTAAAAAATATTCTTTAAAAAATCCACGCTATGGTGGTCTCTAAAAAATCCACGCCTTATGGTGGTCTCTAAAAAATATTCTTTAAAAAATCTACGCCTTATGGTGGTCTCTAAAAAATATTCTTTAAAAAATCCACGCCTTATGGTGGTCTCTAAAAAATCCACGCCTTATGGTGGTCTCTAAAAAATATTCTTTAAAAAATCCACGCCTTATGGTGGTCTCTAAAAAATTATTCTTTAAAAAATCCACGCCTTATGGTGGTCTCTAAAAAATATTCTTTAAAAAATCCACGCCTTATGGTGGTCTCTAAAAAATATTCTTTAAAAAATCCACGCCTTATGGTGGTCTCTAAAAAATATTCTTTAAAAAATCCACGCCTTATGGTGGTCTCTAAAAATTATTCTTTAAAAAATCCACGCCTTATGGTGATCTCTAAAAAATATTCTTTAAAAAATCCACGCCTTGTATAGGTCCTTAAAAAATATTCTTTAAAAACCCCCCGTCTTTTAGAGGTAAAAAATCCTTATAAATCCACGCATTTGAGTACCTTGAAAAATATAAAAAACAAACATCTCTCCTTCCCTGCCCTGGAAAAGTAAGAATGATGGAACAGCTTTAGTTTAGTTTTGTTGTATTTTCCACCGTGAAAATGCCCGCAAGGCCTAAATGTATTTTTGGTTACTAGAAAACAATGACAGCAGTAAACGCCGGCATATCATCAGCTCGGAATACCCAACAGGCATTTTAATGTCAACCAAAAACAAATATAAACATTTATGGCAACTGTAGTGGAAAACAAACACCATAGTCTAGGGTAAGGGAGGGGTGTTGGACAAAATATTTTTGGCTCGACAGTTTATTGCTGGCGGTGGTGGTCCTTTTGCGGAATTGTGTGTGTGAATTTCTAATAACACATAAACACAAAATGTTTATCACCGTGCAACCAGGAAATATTGGTTTCATAGGAATTGGTTTAAAATTTAAAGGTCTAAAAAATTCGGCAGGGTAAGCTCAGTCTAATATTCTATCGTCTTAAATAGACACTCTGCACATAAGGTAGTCTTTATAGGCTTAATGACTTCACGAGCCAGAAGATCCGTTCCATATAACTAACATTTTTCCTTTTTCCCCTTTGATAACCCAAGAAAACAATTTTCCAAAAAGATCGCATACTGCCCCTACAAGCAGTTCTAACAAACGATGATAACAAATAAGACCTACTTAGAAGTTTTTTTTTTTTTTGCATAGCTCATAAAAAATTATAAAATTAAGATTAGAATTCATTCATTTCGCCCTGATAAGATAATTCAATTAATAATCAATAAAAAAAAACAATGCATTTTAAAATTGATAACCACCATATGAGATTGACTCTCGAATACTGCAATTTAAGTTTCATATAAAAAATAAAAGTTCGCAAAATAGATTCTCCATTGTCTCCAAGAACAACAAAACAATGTTTTGTTTTTTGAAATTACTTCCTTCCTTTGTGCAACAGCACCAGCATTCCAGCTCTCTGAACGGCAATAACAGAGGACACAGAAAATTTAATCGACCTAAAAACTAAACAGCCTTAGGTCATTTACCTATTGCCGGATGGTTAACAACCTCATCGTACAACTACATTAGTCGATGTACGTGGCTAATGTCCTTTATAAACATATACAACAATCATTGTCCTTAATAAGGATTGCAACATCAGTATGTTGGTCATAGCAATGAATAGGGTTGGGAAAATAAAATTAAGCAAACATTAAATAGGGAAACTTAAACTCAAAATACAATTTTAAACTTGTGAAAATTGACTTTAAAAATCCACGCCTAAATGGCTGCTATGGCTTCTGAAAATTGACTTTAAAAATCCACGCCTAAATGGCTGCTATGGCTTCTGAAAATTGACTTTAAAAATCCACGCCTAAATGGCTGCTATGGCTTCTGAAAATTGACTTTAAAAATCCACGCCTAAATGGCTGCTATGGCTTCTGAAAATTGACTTTAAAAATCCACGCCTAAATGGCTGCTATGGCTTCTGAAAATTGACTTTAAAAATCCACGCCTAAATGCCGGCTATGGCTTCTGAAAATTGACTTTAAAAATCCACGCCTAAATTGCTGCTATGGCTTCTGAAAATTGATTTTAAAAATCCACGCCTAAATGGCTGCTATGGCTTCTGAAAATTGACTTTAAAAATCCACGCCTAAATGGCTGCTATGACTTCTAAAAATTGACTTTAAAATCCACGCCTAAATGGCTGCTATGGCTTCTGAAAATTGACTTTAAAAATCCACGCCTAAATGGCTGCTATGGGTTCTGAAAATTGACTTTAAAAATCCACGCCTAAATGGCTGCTATGGCTTCTGAAAATTGACTTTAAAAATCCACGCCTAAATGGCTGCTATGGCTTCTGAAAATTGACTTTAAAAATCCACGCCTAAATGGCTGCTATGGCTTCTGAAAATTGACTTTAAAAATCCACGCCTAAATGGCTGCTATGGCTTCTGAAAATTGACTTTAAAAATCCACGCCTAAATGGCTGCTATGGCTTCTGAAAATTGACTTTAAAAATCCACGCCTAAATGGCTGCTATGGGTTCTGAAAATTGACTTTAAAAATCCACGCCTAAATGGCTGCTATGGCTTCTGAAAATTGACTTTAAAAATCCACGCCTAAATGGCTGCTATGGCTTCTGAAAATTGACTTTAAAAATCCACGCCTAAATGGCTGCTATGGCTTCTGAAAATTGACTTTAAAAATCCACGCCTAAATGGCTGCTATGGCTTCTGAAAATTGACTTTAAAAATCCACGCCTAAATGGCTGCTATGACTTCTGAAAATTGACATTAAAAATCCACGCCTAAATGGCTGCTATGGCTTCTGAAAATTGACTTTAAAAATCCACGCCTACATGGCTGCTATGGCTTCTGAAAATTGACTTTAAAAATCCACGCCTAAATGGCTGCTATGGCTTCTGAAAATTGACTTTAAAAATCCACGCCTAAATGGCTGCTATGGCTTGAAAAAATATTTTTAAAAAATCTACGCCTATTGTAGGTTTTTAAAAGCTTTTCAATAAAAATTCACGCCTTAAGGTATCTTTAAAATAGTTTAAAAAAATATGCTCTCAATTTTCATCCCTGCCTACAAAATTCCTCTCAACCATGAAGCGTGCGTTCATAATGAGAGGTTGTGCCATTTGCTGGCAGTTGTGGTCTCCCATTCGGTCATTTGCTGATACATTTTTGGTCACACAGATTGATCCTAAATGGCGTTCTAAATGTCAATGAGTTTCAGAAACATTATTTAACTTTTAACAAGGATGCCCCGGTGCTGTTGCCATGTCTGTAGGTCGGTCCTTTGGCTGTCTGTCCGGTCAATGTTGATAAGGTTTGTGTATTTCGTTTTGATTTCGATATGAATTGGACTATCCAAAATGAATTTAGTTTTGGCAATGTGTTTTGTAAACCACATGCGGAATATGTTCCGCAATAGAGTGTGTGTGTGAGTGTGTGTTTATGGGAAATTATGACAGCTTTGTGGTCAAACACAGATGTATTTTAATTGGTAATTAACATTTCTGG
>NW_026875370.1:0-10241 GCF_032173495.1 Musca vetustissima
AAACGGTTGAACTTCATTACTTTCCGTTTTAAAAACGTTCGTTTTTAAAAGCATAAACAGAATGGATCCGTCGCATCATCGGTTGTGTGATTTCTTATCGAAAATACAACAACCACAAGGAAACGATAACATTTCGGAGTTAAATATATTTTAACTTCTTATGCGCAGCTCTTTACACTTTTGACTGTCAGTTGTTTTTCTTTTTTGTTACTGACTATCTAAAGCGTTGTACACACTATCATTTTTTTTTTTTTTTTTTTTTTTTTTTTTTATGTATTATTTTGGTTGGCCCACTTTCTATAGGGATAGAAGGTTTAGTGCCATGTCTCCATATGTAGCTTAAGCTACGAATTTGACTTTATCCATAGATGGTGGTTTGTGTTTTGCAGGTTGACTTCGATCTTCTTTAAGAATTTGACCACAATGTTCAGACTTTCTAAGCCTTGTGTATCAGTGAACTCTTCTACTGTGAAGGAGTCACATAGTTGCGAAAAGCATCTTCTTTTGTTATTAAATTTACGAAAATTGAAAATTCCATGCGCAGCTGTTTGGATTCTGTTGAACGACTCGTAATTTATAGGTTATCCGTATTTAAAAACGCACGTGTTAGTTAAGCGAACGCTTAACAACCGCCATTTTGTAAAAATCTATTTTTAAGCCCGTGGGCGTGTAATACTCATTTAAAATTTTACGTCTTTCTTGTGAGCCGTCCGAGGACGAACTGCACACTATCATTTTTGACTGTCAACTTTTTTTTTATCGATTACAACAACCATAAATATTTTTGTGGTTGCCTGGCGTGGTTTTATATTTGTCGGGATCGGGATCGGTGTTGAGAGTTTCTCTCTCTCACAGTGGTAAATTGTGAATTGTGTTGGAAAACCTTACACAGGTAGGAACAAAAATGTACGAAAAGGTACCTAAAATTCTACTTCAAATGATAATAAATCATAATTATCGAGAAATATTGGCCAATATTTATACCAGTTATTTGCATAAATAACATATGTTATAATTTAAGCGTAAATGTATTCACGAATAATAAAAAAATCAAATATTTGTTTTGGTACGTTTATGTCAATTCGTACCTTTTGTGAACAAAAAGTACGCTTGTTACAAAATTAAAAATAGCGCAACTCTAATTACTCTCTCAAGAGAGAGAAACTCTCAACACCGATCCCGATCCCGACAAATATAAAACCACGCCTGATGAATAACAAGGCCACACTATCAAACAAGCAAAATTTGGGCAAGAGTGTCATTCAAAAAATGCTAGTGTGTACACCGCATAACAACCATGAATATTTTCGTGGATGCTTGATGAATGACGTTCATTACGGATCACACGATCATACAAGTTAAATTTTGCGCCAAAGTGTCTCCATATTTTGTACACCCGTTTAGATTGTTATAAAAAACTTGAAATTTTTGGCCCAATAATAAATAGCAAATCAATCACTAGGACGGATTTAATAAAATAATGTGAATTTGGCATCACTAATCGTGTTTATATCGCACATTGTGTGCCCTTAACAAAACTTTAAAAACTTGGGAGCACCACTCGTTAGACAAATGTACAGTACAAATGCCGAACGTAGTCCTGATTTAGATGAGGCAAGTGTACTTGCGGATAAAATCGTTCTCTTTTGAACTTGCTTCATGCGTCTTTACAAGTCCATTAGGTTTCAAAAACATTCGTTTTTTTTATTTTGTGATTTTTTTTTTTTTGTTAATTTTGGGGAAACAAAACAACAATAAATGAATAATACAAATATTAATACAACAGACAAAAATGCCATCATCTAAAATGTCCTTGGTTGGATTGGTATTTCAAGTTTCTGACACTACTATACGATATACACAAAACTAATTGCCAGAAAATTGCCGGTACGAGCCATGTATATTCCCCTTGCTCCTCGCTCTTACAAACACAGACTTGCCACAAGTAAACTCTCTTAATTTAATTTGGGACGTATGAAATATCAATTTGAACAAATTCAATTATGACAGAACGTGTTTTGTTTCTTTCCTTTGTTGAAAATAAAAACAAAACATAATGGTATAGAAATATAAGGTGACAGCAAGTGTTGTTGTACAACAACCACATGTAAATAGGTGTGTCTGGTTACATTTCCAGCAACATTTACTCAGTAACCCAGCAGTCCGCAGGCCATTACAATTTAATAGCCATCCGAATGTATACTATCCCTGCAAGCATTTTTTATCGCCTAAGTAAAGAAACAGTAACTTTAATTCTGGTATAGCATCGTCGGCGACAATCGCTTTCTTATCGAAAATGATAAAGTTCACGGGAAGAGTTGTACCACGTCCGCGATACTACTTGGTAGGATCTTCTCCGTGACCACTATCCGTGAACTTCTTCCCGTGAACTTCATCATTTTCGATTAGAAAGCGATTGTCGGCGACGATGCTATACCAGAATTTAAGTGACTGTTTATTTACTTAAGCGATCACATTAAGTCTTCAAGTGTTTCACTAGGATATGTCCACATAACACTAAGTTGGTTTTTTATTTTTTTAACAATTGATTTGACACGTAAACAAATTTTTCACTGCCCTGTAACAAGGGATCACTTCACTTTTTCCATATATATTCACAAAATATTAGAACATCTTTTTTATTGTTTTTTTTAAGAAAATAAAAATTATTAACTTCAATTTAACTTTTAACTTCAATTAACTTTATAGAACCGATCTCACCGTAATTCACGATCAAACTAAGCCTGCTTATTTTTGTCTAATTTCTACAATTCAGGAATAACTGTAAACTGTCGCTTTTATATCAAAGTGAAGTAACGAAAAAAGATACCACAAGAAGATAAATGTAACTGTGCAATACAATTGTTATTGTAAATCGTTTTTTTAAAAGAAGGAAGTTACGAAAATGACACTTTATTCTCTTGGAAGATAAAACTCACTTCTAAATGCTTGCAGGGATAATGTCAATAGGAAATAACGGCAAATTTTTTGTTTTCTCTTTTTAAATTTTCGCCTGCTTTTCAACTAACAAATTTTTCTTTGCCAAATTTGCGAATCAAAATACAAAAGAAAGAAAGAAACATCAAAAGTATTTACATTTTTAATAATTTTTTTTTATATTTTATTTATCTTTTTATATTTTATTATATAAATTGCAAAAATTAAATTTCACTTGCACAAATTAAAGCAACTGGTTTGTAAAAAAAGGAAATGTCAACAATATTGTTTTCAACGAACAGAGCAAAGCAGAATTTGCGTGTACCGCAAATTCTGAACAGACAAACTTTTGTTTTTCTTCCTTGCACCACTCTCACCTATAAACTCAGAATTTGCCAAATAAAAATTTTCCTGTGGAAAAGGGGAATTAATAGCATGCAACTAGCATCCGATTCGGATGAATCGTATTGCTATTACATTGTGAAACAAAATCATACTAGAATTGAAGAACAAGACAATATATAATAAAATGTTGTCGTCGTACTTGCGTCTGAATTGGATAGCTTTGTATTGCACCTTATTGTTAATATATTTTCGTTATTTGGTTTTTCAGCTGGTGTTGTACCGTTAATCATTTTTGATGCCTTTTTGTTCTTTCAATTCTTTTCAAGTAAAATTTCATTTTCTAAGTTGTTTTTGAAAGTGAAAGATGTGAAGTGGAAAAATAAAATATTAATATTAAAAAAATTAAATGCTGTGTATTTGGATATTGTGTGTTTTCCATTATTTTCTGTACATATTTTAGAAGCTGTTCGATGTGAGGGATAAAATGGAAAGTATTAAGGATTAAATTTCAAATTTGCACACTCTTGATTTTGTTTTCACATTACACTCTAATATTTGACACATTTTGTTTGCTACCAAATGGGGCGGCACCTTTATATGGAGAATATGTCAAAACTCCTTGTTTGTCTAGACCATATGTCGAGATTTGAAAATTGTATGTTACGAGATAATTTACCATCTGAGAACACGAAAAACAAAATAAAGGTTTTTACTTAATATAAATCCCAAATGCAAACCAAGGCCACATCGCTTGAAAATATGTTTAAAACCAACAACAGATCGAAAACCGGGCTTTGTCATTATATCGCAGCTACATATATACAAATGTTGCCCTATGTTGAACATTGCGAGGCGGTGTCTTCCCCAAAAAGAATTCGAAATGCAAATAATAATCTTATTCGTTTTGAAGGCGTACCTAGGGCCTGAAATTATGTTTTCCACTAATAAAAATGTCATGTTTGGTTGGATAAAGTGTCAAAAATGTTTTGTTTTCAAACGAAAATACGAAATTCCAAAATATAAATGAATTCATCAGCTGTTATTTTCCATTGTTTGCCCGTTCAAAAATATTTTAAGGGCAAATAAATGTTTGCCCAAAAATAAAGCAAAATTTTGCTAGTCGGCGTTCACATTGGGGGCACTTTACGCAAAATTTTGTTTACTGTCAAATAATTTTGTTTGCCCAAAATCAGCTGTTTTTGTGTTTGCCATTGAAAATATTTTGTGGTCAGATTATGTCAAGGAAATATTTGACACTTTTCGTCAAATATTTGCCTAGTGTGACCTTACCTTAAGATTTAGCTAATAAACAGCTGATTCAAGAAAACATTTTATTTGCGCCAACATAAACAACAAACAAAGAACAATTATTTGTATTGCATTTAATATTAAAAATAAAATGAACAATAAAAGAAGAATTGACTTGGTACGTTCCCCGGCAACATTTAAGCTTCCTGCATCAATATGACCTCTTTCTGGAACTAGCCTAAAAATATAAAGAATTAGTTTCTAATTTAATGAAACTTTGCATTACCTACGAATTTTGCTAAACTACTCAGGTTGATTAAAATAAATGGAAATATCACAATATTATACAAAAATTATGTTTTTTAGATATAATTATGTCCCTTTAATCGATTTTAGTATCACCGAAAGAAAAACTTTAAATTCGGTCAAAATTTAAAGAATTTGAGTCGATCAGCAAAATCTTAGCTGTGAGATATAGACTTATACTAGCCAAACCCTGTATCCATGATCACATATTTTAAACTGATACTTTTTTCGATAAAATTATTTGTTGTCCTACTCCAAAAACTTATTTGATATATCAAATGTCATTACAAACTGATATTTCCTCAAATACTGCAAAAATATACTGGTTTCCTTTCTCGAAGCCTTTCGAAGCCAAAGGTGTCCTTTAAGTGAATTTCTAACTTTTGCGTGTTTATTTCGAATTTTTGTTTATTATCTTTATCTTATATATATATATATAGAAATGAATTGCTGTTCGTTAGTCTCGCTAAAACTCGAGAACGGCTGAACGGATTTTTCTGATCGTAGTCTTGAAATGTTCGTGGAGCTTCAGGGAAGGTTTAAAAGGTGAGAACAATTCGAAAACCACGAAAAATTTGCAAAAAAAAAAAAAATATATTATGAAAAAAAAAATATTTTGAAAAAAAAAATATTCATTTGTCAAATATTGAAAATTTTCAAAATATTTTATTTTATTCAATTGACATTGTAATGAAACTTTTTTTCTGAGAATGCAAAACAATAATTGAGAAGTATACGCGATCATTCTATGGACACGTTTTCCATAAAATTCACGTACATTTTGGGACAAATGCAAGGATGAAAATCTGAAGATTCAGAAAAGAGTTCTGATTCTAAGACACATGCCCTAGATTATTCTTCTTGAAAATAATAATAATAGGAACATAGGAACATGTTGTTATTGAAGTACCTAAAATGTACCATTATATGGTGGTTATATGCCTAATCGTTGGTCAATGTCTTTAATCGCATATGTGTATCACAGAGAAAATTAAGTTCATATTGGCCGGGACATTTATATGGGGACTATGTTACACAGTATGTGTAGTAGATTGGAAAACGGGGGGTAAGAACTTCAACAAACTGAAAATTAAACGGGAAATATGTATGGCGCCTTTTTATTACATTAAGCCAAATCCATGATCCATCCATTCCGTCAAATTCTTTACAAAATCGAAAATGGTGCGGGACCCGTATGTAGGAGCTATACAAAATTTGGTCCTGAATAGAAATGTTTCCGCAAATGTGTTTTACCCTTTCAATATCACGGAATGATATATGATATGAATGACATACGATACTACAATGGGTATGGATATATACTAATACCACATGAGAAAATACCGAACAATAAGAGTATATCATTATATGGGGCTACCCGGACCAATTTGCACCAATATTGATAATTTTTTGTAAACAGGTTTTCTTCATCCAAAATAAAACATTACAGCACTTCGGCTGAAACACTCCGTAAAATACCGAACTCCTCAAAGTACCGAATATTGTGGGTACCTCAAAGATTTAACCAATATTAACAATTTCAGTACGATTCATTCTACCAAATATACAACCAAACGTGCCCAAATCCCCCACAGTATCGAAAAAGGTGGATTACTATTACATGGGGGATATTTGAAAGCTTGGGCGAACATAACATTGCAGCCAAATACCGAATATTAAGGGATGCCGTTAGATGGGAGAATTTCTGCCCAATAAGTATCCCTAATATTAGGTTAGGGTAAAAGAAATCCATTAGACCGGTGGAACGATCGAATTTTACAGGCATGTCGTAACATCGTCCAGGAGCTAAAAATTAAACCATTCACACAAAGCTGGATTCAAAAAGAAGCTCAATGTTTGGGTGCCTCACCAATTTACAGAAAAAATGGAATGGATTGAATTTCCATCTGCGAAGCCTTGACCAAACGGAATGAGAAACTCTAATTTTTATAAACGGATGGTGACTGGAAATGAGAAATGGATCACATACGATAACCCCATGCGAAAACGACCAAACCAGGACTAACGACCAGGAAGGTTCGGCTATGCATTTGGTGGAACTGGAAGGGGATTATTTATTATGAGTTGCTTTCATATGGCCAAACGCTAAAATCTGATCTCTACTGCCAACAACTGTACCGTTTGAAGATAGCAATTGACCAGAATTGGCCAACAGGGGAGGTGTCGTGTTTCACCAGGACAACGCTAGGCCATCTTATGAGTAGTACAAATGTATGTGCAAATATAAAATGTATATCTTAAATCGTGGAGGGAGCAACAAAACTCACTCATAAACATCAAATTCAGTTTTGTAATGTCACCCTATGTGTGCTCTGATAAATACCAAGATGTTACAAAAATATATACAAATCACCTTATTATGGAGGGTATAAAAACAACCTAAAATGCCGAAAATTATACATCAACAATATTGTTAGGCAAGACAACGTTTGCCGGGCCCGCTAGTTATTAATATTTATCGATCTCTAGTTATTCTAGCAATTTCTGACCCGTTCGCATCTTTAGGATTACAGTACGAATTGTTGTCAATTTACTCACGAATGAAAGCAAACATAGACAAATTCAACAAAAATAACAGCAAACGTTTGTGAACTCAATAGTTGTTGGGCGTGTGCTTTGTTATTCCACACATGCTCAACACTTTCTGCTACACACACATTCATTCGCTGCGTGTGTGTGTTTACTTTTTTATAATATGTTTGTTGTTATTAACCAGGGTTCGAAGAATGATTCAAATACGCTCTTTCTCACGAATGCTCACGGCGAGAATTCGAATGCTTTCTATTTATCGCGAATGATAAAATTAAAACGAATGAACAAGCACTTGCAATCTCTCGCATTTCGCGAGCATTTGTTGCCGAAGAGCATTCTTTTGAAAAACACAAAAACTAAATGTTCGCGAATGCTCGCAAGCGCTGTTAATAACAGGGTGCGCAAAAATTCGCGCGCGAGTTATTAAAAATACATTATTTTCGTTTTGTGCTCATTTTACGAATGAATTTATGACGATAAATTCTTTACCAAACAAGCATTCGCCAAAGAATGTTCGTACACACATAACAAACGAGTGAGAGCACACATTTTGGGACAAATGCAAGCATGAAAATCAAAAGACATTCGCAATAGTTTGGATTCTAAGATCCATTATTATCATTTTTCTAAAATAATAATAATAGTGGTCACCAATAAACAACGAAGTATTTATCTACTTCGTTGTTTATTGGTTATTGGTTTCACTAACATGAATATCGTACTAATAGGAATCCACGCAAAATACTAATGGAAAGGTAATATTTAACGTTATTATTTATTCTTCGCATTTTCAAATATCCTTTACTGGATACATCCATTTATATCTACGAACATATACATGAATAATATTCAATTCATTGGATGTTCATGGATGTGTATGCGTGTGATTCTGCTCTTTCAATGTGTTTCTGTTCCACAAATATTTTTATTACGAAACATCAGCGGTGGCAACAGACCAGGTAAAAAACAGCAGAACCAAATTTGCATTTTATGCGCAATTGGGTTGTTTCGGGTTGAAAATGAATAAATGTATCGTTTCCAAGTTCTCAAGAATGTGAGGGGTTTTCTTTCCTCAGCTCTATGTCGATGTCTATGTTTATGCGTATAATAGGTACAATGTGCGTGTGAGTGAACACTCGGAATGTTTGCGTGAATTGGCAATCTGTAAAATTGGTTTGCCTGGAAACAGTTTCATTCCTTAGGCCGTGTTATGATTTTATTGTAAAAAGGGAAAACATCTAATTTGCATATAATCGGGCAGATGTTCCATTTATGTGCCTTCGAGCACACAAACAAACGAGTGTCTGCGTATTTATTGGGTCACTGAGAGGGGAATCGACATAAATTATCTGCGGATTGATTGGGAAGTATTGATAACCATTCACTTCACTGACAATTATTGAACACCTCTAGATCTATTTCTTAATTGACTCTGTGTTAGCGCATCTTCATGATAAGATCGCATGCAAAAACTGTACAATTGACACAATTAAAGTTGAATGATATTATTGATCTCACAGGACTTTACGATGCCAATTAAAGCCCAACTAACCACAGCAACAACTATAGTTGTTATTGTAGACCTCCCATACTTCATTTAACAAATGTTAAAAGTAAACTGCAGGCCCACGTTTCAGAATACCTCCAATAATCCCGCAAATTTATTTTGTTCTGAACTCTATTTTACTATTTTTTTTTATTAATAACGAAATCTTTACTCTCGACGTACATAATTGTGATAATTCAGAACACATTTACCGAATATATAAATATATGTCACCAGAAATGTGATAATTTTCCAGCTAATATTTAATGACTGCTCAGTGGTGTAACAGGATATGATTGTAATAACAAGTACGGCACTAACTGCTTATTTGACTCGACTACCACATTTTCTGTAAAACAATTTTATATAGGGACTAGCGGGCCCGCCAAACGTTGTCTTGCATAGCAATATTGTTGATGTATAATTCACATAACGATAGCCCAATATTAAGTTAGCTTTTTCTACCCTCCACGATTTAAGAAAGTGCTCTGCACTTACATTGCTGCTACTCCTAGGATATTTGGCATTGAAAATGTTCAATATTAGTTCACTATTTAGGGTAGCTCCCATATCACGGTATTCGTATTTTGAAGATCTTGGGCAGGGTTTCCAATATTCGGTGTGTGGCGGTAATTTTATATTTTGGACTAGCATAGGCCCGCTACGTTGTTAGCGAAACTTTTTATTGTTAAAAAGATGAACATTAATTTAGCTACACAATATACTTTTGGATTAAGGGGACCCCCCCCCATTCTCGGGGTCAAAATTTTTGTTGACTTAATTCCAATCTACACTAATTCAAGAATGTCCCTGCAAAATTTCAAGTTAAAATCTCAAGAACTCTTGAAGATATAGATTTATTGTGTCAGCATCAAGTGACGGCTGAAGGGCTTCTCAAACTTTAAACGCGTTTTTCTCTAAACATTTTTTTTGCGAATGGCGGGCACGATAACTCAAAAACTAATAACCCAATCGATTTCAAATTATTACACGTTTCTCTGTGAGTGTACTGCTATCGTATGAACTAGGATAAAGCCAATCGGTGAAGATCTTCCTTATTTTTTAACTTGGTTTTTGGTAAAAAATCGGTGATTTTTCAAAAATATTTTTTCAAAGGTCCGCCGTTTTGTTAATTTTAGAGCGAGGTCAATAATCCTAGTTCATACGAGAGCCAGACATGTACTCTTTCTAACACCGTTGGAATTTTCGAATTCCGATGTTCCAGTGAGGAGTTATCCTGCCCGCCATCAAAAATAAGGACTTTTCTTTGATCACAAAAAACAACAACAAAACAACAACAAAATTT
>NW_026875371.1:0-103171 GCF_032173495.1 Musca vetustissima
ATATGTGCAAAATTTCGAAGTCATATTTTAAATATTGTGAGCTATATCATGCCTTCAACAGATAATCGGACATGGCTATATCGACCAGAATTTAATTCTGGCCAAGAAAATGCATATGGGGTCTCCGAATAATACTATCATTCGTAAAGCGGTTCGATTTTTATACCCTTCACCACACTGTGGTACAGGGTATTATGTCTTTGTGCATATGTTTGTAACAGGCAAAAGGAAACGAGGTAGACACATGGTTCCTTTGGAGAATATGCATAGAATCACATTCTGAGTCGTTTTACGTATGTCCGTCCGTCTGTCCGTCCGTCCATGTAGTTTTGTGAACAAAGTACAGGTCGCATTTATGATCCGATTTGGATGAAATTTGGCATATGTCACTTATTTGGCCCAAGGACGAACCCTATTGAAATTGGTAAACATCGTATCAGATTTATATATAGCTCCCATATATATTTTCGTCCGATTTAATGTAAATGGTGCACGAAAGTCCCTATATACCTCTCGATTTGCACGAAATTTGGCACAGCGTAATGAATTAGGTATAGAATGATGTGTGTTAAATTTACTGAAAATCGGTTCAGATTTAGATATAGCTCCCATATATATTTTCGTCCGATTTAATGTAAATGGTGCACGAAAGTTCCTATATATATATCTCTCGATTTGCACGAAATTTGGCACAGCGTAACGACTTAAGTCTAGAATGATGTGTGTTAAGTTTCCTGAAAATCGGTTCAGATTTAGATATAGCTCCCATATATATTTTTGTCCGAGTTAATGTAAATGGTGCACCAAAGTCCCTATAAATCTTTCGATTTGCACGAAATTTGGCACAGCGTAATGAATTACGTGTAGAATGATGTGTGTTAAGTTTACTGAAAATCGGTTCAGATTTAGATATAGCTCCCATATATATTTTCGTCCGATTTAAGGTAAATGGTGTACCAAAGTCCCTATATATATCTTTCGATTTGCACCAAATTTGGCACAGCGTAACGAATTGGGTCTATAATGATGTGTGTCAAGTTTCCGGGAAATCGGTTCAGATTTAAATATAGCTCCCATATATATTTTCGTCCGATTTAATGTAAATAGTTTACCAAAGTACCTATATATCCATCGATTTGCACGAAATTTGGCACACGAAATTAGGTCAAGAATGATGTGTGTTAAGTTTCCTGATAATCGGTTCAGATTTAGATATAGCTCCCATATATAATTTTGTCCGATTTAAGGTAAATGGTATGCCCTTAATATCATTCGACTTGCACGAAATTTGGTACCGCGTAATGAATTAGGTCTAGAATGATATGTGTTAAGTTTCCTGATAATCGGTTCAGATTTACATATAGCTCCCTTATATAATTTTGTCCGATTTAAGGTAAATGGTGTACCAAAGTCCCTATATATCCTTCGATTTGCACGAAATATAGTAATGAATTAGGTCTAGAATGATGTGTGTTAAGTTTCCTAAAATCGGTTCAGATTTAGATATAACTTCTGTATCTGACCAAATAAAAAAGTTAGTATCGGTTGCTAAATGACATGTTTATGGATCCAATTTCCTTTTACTGGTCCTTTAAAAATGCGACGTCCAAAATGGTGAAGGGTATTATATAGTCGGCCCCGTCCGACTTTACTACTTTCCTTACTGGTTTTCGGTTCATTTTTTTAATAAGAAGAGAAAGGCCTTTCTGAAAAAGCCTTTCAATAGTTTACGAGGGCCTCTGTATCTATTTTTGGTCTAATAATTTAAATGCGAATATTTATCATCAAATGTGGTGTTATTGTTTTGCAAAGTATTTTCCAGTGTTCGACCATCATGCGCTTGACCCAATTGGCGTAAAACTTTTTGAGAACTCCAAATACAATTTTTTGAAGCTTCAACAGTATTTGGCTATAAAAAATCGTTGACCATACATATATTTTTGATTGATGGGGTGTTAAACAAAGTCAGTCGTTTCAAGATAGCATTGTACGGGGGATGACCCAACGTTAACACCTTTTGACCGGTCAATGGGGCGCCGGTTTGAGACGATTTCAGAGTTCACGTTCCCATAGTGCAAAATGACTCGTCTTCTCTTGTTCGTCTTCCTACATCGGGCAAACCAATTGTGGTGTACCTCATAGATTTGCGGAATTAGATACAATAGAATTAGATCATTAATGAACAATTGAACTCTAATAACTCTGTGATACCAAATCGAATTCGTGGTCTGGGGTGAAAAATTACTTACGACAATGAAAGCCCTTGGGAGTATATTATGAAAAGTTGCAATAGATCATGTTTTTGGGTTGAGGCATAAATAGGCGTTCAAAGTTTAGCTTGGGCCCTTTATTTCAAAAATTGTCTAAGGCAACGTTTTGAAGTCCTGCCTTCAAAATTGTAATTTTCTTATAGAATGTACTTTTTTTAAAGACATTGATTTGAAAATAAATGTATTGGGACACAATGTTTATGCAGAGGAGATTAAGTTGGATAGCCAGAGTTTCCATTTGTCCATAGGAGAAAGTCATAAATTGCCGGCCGAATGCAATTAAAAGGAGATTCCGTCGACCACCTACTTCTAAATAAAATAAGAACGTCTCCCAAAATATGGACTTTTTTTATTAAGATAATTATATTTTAACAACTGGCTTTTGTGTCGTTTTGAATTGATACCCATATTGTTTTTAGGAATTTTGAAATGGTAACGCGGAATTTTAGAGGCCATTTTTCGGGATCTATGGACTTCAAGCAGGTTAATAGAGTGAAAAGATTACTTTTGACATCCCTTCTACGTAGCAGCGTATTTATAATTGTTTTAAAACTTCTTGTAGATCCTTAAATGATCTCTGATACACTTCAGATGTTCTCTTAAAAAAACATAGCCTGCTCTCTGCAAAGACGGATCCTTCTAAGTCCAAGAGGTACACTCAGTACCCTTGTAATACATTTCAGATTCCAATGGGTATTCCCAAAATGTATGACAAAAAATAGACCACTGAAACTCTTTGTAGAAGAGTGTATTGGAAATATATTTTTTGTTTTAACTATTTTTACCCATTTGTACCCAACATCGTAAAAAATGTGCTCTAGGATATTTAAATATTTAACCTCACCCTAAAAATACCTAATACATAAATTAAGTTTTAACAGCCTTTGCAACCAGAAAACACATTATTTCTTCCTCAAAGGACTATCCTCACAAAATGTGTTTTGCTATAAATAAATAAAACTACAAATCTGTAGACATTTAGATTTTGCCCAAAGCAGTTAGCATTTGTTTTCTTCTCCTAAAACATCTAGGCCTCTGAGATTAGCCATATGTTTAAAACTAATGCAATTGTATGGTTAGTGGGTCATGATGAACATCGCTTTTTTGCAATAAGAAAACATGATTTCTCCTCCTCCGTTTGTTTGAGTGAAGGAGGTGTGTCTTTTCACTATTTGTCGCATCTATCTTTTGGGTCAACAACATTACAAAAGAATGTACGACAAATCTAGTTCACACACACAGAGAGAGATGCAGCAGCACTCAAAGATGAGCTGCAATGTTCTGGGCTTCTGTATCTTAAAAATAATCCTTAAACGAATGTGAACTTAGATACGAGGAGGTTAGTTTAGATTTCATTCAAGGACGTTTTTCAAAGTGGCAAAGTGAGAGATGAAGGATGAGAGGTAGACAGAAATTGATATGCTTGGTAGAATATTTAATTTAGAAATCATGTCAAACATTATTTTTAGATTAGAAAATAAATTACCCGTTGTGCAATAGGTAGAGTAGAGGTGTGATGGGGTGGTATTGAGGATGCAGGGTTTTAAATTGAATTTGGTTTAGATATCAAAAAGAGGGGCAACGTTAAACGACTAAGGCGATTTCCGGATAAAATGGATATTGTTCATATTAAAAAAATCCATGATGCTTCTTAAAAAAATATATTTTATTTAAAAATATACAATTGTGGAAGTCCCTAGGAAAAACATAATTAAAAAAAATATGTTTTTATAAAATTATTTTATAAAAAAAAACATATTTTTCTAATAGTAATTAAAACATTTTTGTTAGAAAACATACGCTTGTTGTAATCTTCTAAAAAATATTTTTAAAAATCTACCCTTGTTGTAATCTTCTAAAAAATATACGCTTGTTGTAAGCTTCTAAAATCATCTACGCTTCTTACAGTCCTTAAAAAAATAAACTCTACGATTGTTGTAGTATTTTTAAAAGATCTACGGTTGTAGTAGTATTTTTAAAGTATATTTTTTTAATCTACGCTTCTTACAGTCCCCTAAACATATTTTTTTTTTTAAATATCGGACTGGGCCGACTATGTGATACACTTCACCACTTAGGGTATATTCTACATGTGTCTCCTAACAGACGTCGCCTTTTCTAAGGAACATTGACATGAAATTGAACTTCAACGTATAAAACATTCAATTATAGTAACTTCAGTACATTGTACAAAATTGTATGCCCGTCGGACGAAAATATATATGGGAGCTATATCTGAACCGATGTTCCCCAATTTCAAACCAGTGAGCGGAGCAGTATAGTCGGATGGGGCCGACCATACGATTCCCTACACAACTACCACGGAACTCTAACTTTCTGCGGATATTTATTCCAGATTCCCTTTACCGTGGGTTGTGTTGTGATGTTCGGCTTTCAATTCAGTTTTCGGTCCACTTCATCCCAAAATTATTATATGATCATCACCAAAAATTATAGGCGTTGTCGGTGACCATAACTTGAACCTCATGGAAAATTTCAAAGCGATCAGCGCTATATTTCCGCCCTCTAGTGTGGTAATGGGTTACTAAATAATATATGAATACGTAAGCACCTGTAAATATTTATGTGTAAGTCCCGCATCCGAGTACATACGACAATATAATTGGTATCAATTTAAAGATCAACCACTCCTCTTGAACATACTATCAACTTCTCGAGTCTAGGACCTTCAGGTACAAATGTATACCCCATAGAATACAAATTTTGTAATTTTTCACACAAAAGTCAGGGTCCATTTGACACGCTAAATATTGACCGATCTTTATCAAAACAGGCATACTTATTCATAGGCCCAATCCCCTTCTCCTTGCAAAAATTTTCGGTGTTTGGGTCATAATTGCGGCCTCTGGAGCGACCAGAAAAACCGACAAAAATAATGTTTTTGGTCCATTTCATCCCCTAAATATTAACCAATCTTTTCCAAAAATAGGGGTCTTCATTGGCCAGAACCCATCCTACATGCAAAATTTCGTGAAGATTGGTCCATAACTGTGGCCTGTATCGTGTTTACAAATTATAATGGACAGACGGACGGACGGACATACATGTCTAGATCGACTCAGCTAGTCGAGATATGACGATCGGTATACTTAAAGGTACGTCTAGGACCAATATTTCGGGGCGTTGAAAAACTCTTGGGGCTGCACAAAGCTATAATACATAGTTGTGTAGGGTATAAATATAATTAAAAATCTTAACCGATTTTTATGAAACTTAGCGCACACCATTCTGGACCTAATTCCGAACTATATGTCAAATTTTATACAAATCGAAATATATATAGGGACTTTAGTGCCCCATTTACCTTAAATCGGACGAAACTATATACAGGAGCTATGTCTAAATCTGAACCGATTACGAAACTTGGCAGACATCACTCTAGGCTCAATTCAGTTATGCCAAATTTCGTGCAAATCGAAATATATAGGTACTTTGAGCCGATTTTTATGAAATTTGACACACATCGTTCTCGACTGTATTCAGTACACTATGCCAAATTTTGTGCAAATCGAAGAATAGATAGGGACTTTGGTGCATTATTTACCTCAAATCGGACGAAACTATATATGGGAGCTATATATAAATCTAAACCGATTTTTCCCAATTTCAATAGGGTTCGTCCTTGGGCCAAATAATTGAACTGTGCCAAATTTCATCCAATTCGGATCATAAATGCGACCTGTACTTTGTTTACAATTTAACATCGACAGACAGACGGACGGACATGCATAACTCGACTCAGAACTATTTTTAAAACATAAAAGCTTCTGATAGCCCTCAAAAAATATTTTAAAAAATCCAACCTTAGCCCGGGATTAAGTAATAAATCAGCCACTTGGAAAATGGGGACCAAATTAAAATTTTTCGATACATGCGATCTTAGAAATTGGTTTTTTAAATTAAGAATAGGAACTTTTAATAATTACAAAAGTTCAAATACTGTTTTCATTTTACACCCTACGAAGTGCAATCTCATGCATTAATCCTAAATGCAGATGATTATGACAGTTGAATTTTGATATTCAATTTAAAAAGAGGATTTTTGCACACCTGATACCAAAATTTTTAGATTATATATATTTTTTTTTCTAAAAACTTAAATCGAAAACCAAATTTATTGAACTAATTATTAATTCAAATTTTATATTTGAAATTCATAATTTTGAAAACTTCTATCACGTGTGCAAAAATTAAATAAAAAAAACATCGGCACCATTCTTAAATTTAAAATACTTTTTTTTTGAGATACACTTTTTTATAATTTTGTTGAATATGTTTTTTTTTTTTTTGAAATAAAATAAAAAATTACACAATTTTCAAATTTTACCATAATTCAATTGGTCCGGTAATGATATTGGTGTGATATGTGCCATGTACGGTTATATTTGCCGGTAAATAACTGCGGCTATTCGAATTTGGTTTTAGTGAATAAACGACCCTAGAATGCAATCAAGAAAAATATTGGAATAAAAAAAGAACGCACACAGAGAAAAAATTGGAACAAGTAGGGAAACACACACAGAGCAAAATAAACCAAATGCAATAGCCATATTACCTAGGTGGTGGGGATATTCGTAGGGCACTAATACTCTCTATGCTCTATGTAATGGCTTAAGTTGGGGTGGGGCCGGGAAACTGTTGGAGGCTAGAGGACCACAAAAAGTATACACATACACATTTACGTAAATCACTAACATGTTGAAATAAGCCAACCAACATAAAATTGAACAAAAAAGAGGAGGAGAATGATGATGCAAATAATAAAACAGAACCTACAAAAGAGGGTTGCTTGCCCGTTATATGGTTTATAGAGGTATATACGAGGAGGCTTACTTATTACATACATAGGTAAAGGGGTTACTTTGTGGATATGGGGGCTTACAAATAAGGTAGCTAGCTACTAAATACGTATAAATTATAATTTTTTATGATGCTTCATTGCATAATATAAGCATTCGTTAAAAAATACAAATAAGAAATTAATATTTATGCACCCAGGTATTTTTTTATTTTTTTGTAAAGATGGAGTAGGATATTTCAGTATGTATGCACCATTAACCAGGAAACTTGTGAAGAACGAGAAGTTTCCTTTCATAGTAATTAAATAATGTATTTTTAATAAAAGGTCCGGTAATAATTTAATATCAAAACATACAAACTGGATCAAAGCCCTATATATCTCTCAAGTCTGCGAATTGAGAAAAAAAAACTCAAATTTAATTTATTTTATCAACCCCAAATATTCCATGGAGTCTTCATATAGAATATAATCCAGTGTATGTCGTTTATAGTCCCTTACTCGTATGGTAGAATTTCAGATATTGTCGTTTTTTATACCCTCCATCATAGTATGGAGGGTATATTAATTTTGTTTTTCCGCTTGTAACTCATCGAAATAATCATTTCCGACCCTATAAAGTATATATATATTCTTGATCAGGTAAAATTCTATGACGATAAGCATGTCCGCCTGTCTGTTGTAATCACTCTAGCGTCTAAACGAATTGAGATAGGTCGACAAAATTTTGCATTGAGGCGTATTTTTGTCCGCAGGCAGGTTAAGTTCGAAGATGGGCTATATCGGTCCACGTTTAGACATACCTCCCATATAAGGGTACCCCCAAATTTTCAGTATTTTGGGGTTCTTGAGCGCGTTTTTCAACCAAATTCGCTGAAATTTGGTAAAATGGGTTCTCTTTAGATACCAAATTTCTCAACTAAAAATTATAAATATAGGTCCACTTTTTCTGGTAGCCCCCATATAACGGTACCTCCCAATTTTCAGTTTTTGGGGCGTTTTGATCGCATTTTTTTCACCGAATTGGCTGTAATTTTGTATTTTGGGTTCTTATTGGGTATCATATCTCCCCACAAAAAATTATAAATATAGGTCAATTTTTTCGGGTGGCCCTCATATAAGGGTACCCCCAAATTTTCAGCATTTTGGGGTCCTTGAGCGCGTTTTTCAACCAAATTCGCTGAAATTTGGTAAAATGGGTTCTTTTTGGATACCAAATTTCTTACCTAAAAATTATAAATATAGGTCCACTTTTTCTGGTAGCCCCCATATAACGGTACCTCCCAATTTTCAGTTTTTGGGGGGTTTTGACCGCATTTTTTCACCGAAGTGGCTGTAATTTAGTATTTTGAGTTCTTATCGGGTATTAAATCTCTCCACAAAAAATTATAAATTTAGGTCCATTTTTTCGGGTAGCCCTTATATAAGGGTACCTCCAATTTTCGGTATTATGGGGTTCTTGAACGCGCTTTTCAACAGAATTCTCTGAAATTTGGTACTTTGAGTTCTTATTGCGTAGCAAATCTCTTCACAAAAAATTATGAGTATGGGTCAATTTTTTCGGATAGCCCCCATATAAGGGTACCCCCAATTTTCGGTATTTTGGGGTTCTTGAGCGCGTTTTTCAATGGAATTTGCTGCAATTTGGTATTTTGTAGTCGTATATGGTAACAAATCTTCCTACCAAAAAATTTTAATATTCGCCCCTTTTTTGGGGTAGTCCCATATAACCCTCTTTTTTATATTAAAATAGTTATCTGATTTGTTCCGCGTTTTGAGTTTGGTTCTAAGACTCTCTTGTAATCATTTCACCTGCGGAAGATAGCGAGATATCAAATTAGAACGTAAGATTCGATAATGAACTATAGCCGCATTTAGTCCCTGTGTGGAGGTTCCAGAAGGAGTGGACCGATTTTCCCCATCTTCGAATTTGAACTAAGTTTGGAGAAATAATAAAATGGGAAAAGTTTGAATGAAATATAATTTTTCTGAAACGGATTTGGTCCAAAGAAACATGGGGTCTAGAACCACATTGAGACACATTTTCACCGTGTTAAAATGTATATACCCTCATTGGCCATAATGCTGAGGGTACAATTATCCATTATAAAAAAATTTAAATAAATTTCTGAAATTTGTATTAAGGTTTACATAATCCGTTTTTAGAAATGTTGGCATAGGTCCACTTTTTGGTATGTTCCCTATATTTTCATTTCTAGTACCTGTCAGTATATCTATGGTGGAGAGTATCCAAAGTTCGGCCCGGCCGAACTTAACGCTTTTTCACTTGTTTATATTAAAATAGTTATCTGATTCGTTCCGCGCTTTGGGTTGGGTTCTAAGACTTAGTTGTAATCATTATACCTGCGGAGGATATCGAGATAAAAAACGCAGGTAGGTCATGATACCTACCGATTTTCGGTATTGTTAATATTTAGCGTAAAGGAAGTTATTTTGATGCACAAATTTTAGTTTCGAAATTGTGCTATATCAGTACTCAATTAGGCATAGCACCTCAAATAATGATAACTTCAAATGTTCGGTAATTTCTACACGATGTAATGAATAGTGGTCCAGCTTTAGGTATCGCCTCCAGGGACGTACTCATACAGATTTTTTCTGCAATGAAAAATTTCAATATATTGACCGATCATCATCTAAACCGCCGTTCGAAGTATTTGGTCAGATCCCATTCACCATGTAAAATATGTGATGTTCTGCATACTATAATGACCTCTAGAGTGACTAGAAAATCTGATAAAAAATATAGTTTTCGGTTCATTGCACCCCATAAATATCATCACAACATCACCGAAAATTATAAGCGTCGTCCTTGACCAAACCCCAATCTTCATGTAAAATTTCAAGGGGATCAAAATACAGTTTTTAATACAATACAAAAATACAGTTATTGGTCCATTTCATCCCCTAAATATTAACGGATCATTACCAAAAACAATAGGTGTCTTCATTGGCCAGAATCCATCCTACATGCAAAATTTCGTAACGATTTTTCCATAACTGTGGCCTGTATTGTGTATACAAATTATAATATGGACAAACGGACGGACGGACACACATGTCTAGATCAACTCAATTAGTCCAGATATGACGATCGGTATACTTAAAGGTGGGTCTAGGAACAATATTTCGCGGTGCTATAAACTCTTGGGGCTGCACAAAGTTATAATACCTGACAACATAGTGGCGTAGGGCATAAAAATAATACTTCGGATAATCCTTCCAATATTATTGAAAAAATATATAAAATTCCCATTACATTTAAAATAGTTCACATTTTAATTCCACTGTGTCTCTCGGCATATATTTAATTTTCATTACATACATATATACATACATATATACATATGTATATATGTATGCACATATGCAAATTGTATGTTTTTACATTTACATTTGCATAAGAAACGTCGTTCTGATTTTTCACCAACAATTAGTTCCTTTTAATTTCTGGGACAACAATGTGTGTCTGTCTGCCAACCAGCCAGCCAGCCAACAAAGCTTCCTTGTCCGTGTGGGGACAGTCAACAACCATTCAACACAACGGTAGTTATAAAAAAAATCGGCTTCTGGCTGCAGTCGCATTTCTCTTCCACATAGTCTCGGATATTTTTCGCGTTCAGTGGCGTTCACTTTTGCCTCAAGTGCCTGCTGCTTAACGATCTGAAAGTTTTTCTGTTTGCCAGCAATCGAAAATGCAACAAATATTTACACCCCAATTCAACACTGACAACAACAACAGCAGCAAAAATACTGAAACTGAATAAATAAATGAGTGAATGAATGAAAATGCCTTTTTCCAATCCTTCCTTACATTGTTGGCGTTGGTAACAACAGGAATATTGTTGGTTTTGATTCGGTGTTTTTTTCTTTCTGGTGTCATTTATTAAACTACCTATATCGGCGGTATAACACTGTCTATCGGCTCTTCTCCTCCTCCTCTTGCTCCTATATTCCATTTGAAATTAATGTATACCAAACTATTTGATTTTTTTTGTTTTTGTTGTTGCTTTTGTAACTAGTAGTGTTTGACCCAATTCGGTAGCTATTATGCAAAGTGTTGGGAGTTCCTCCCACTTTTCACTTTGGTACTTATAACCGAACACACACATACGTATATATGCATATACGCCGCAGGCTCTTAAATTATTATTCAAATAGTAACCGTTATAAGTGTATCCTATTTTCGCTTATATGATGTTAAAATCTTTTTGTTTTTAAATCGCGCGCGCGTTCTTCTGCTTCATAGAAGCTGAAGTACTCTCTGCAATGTGGCAACCAGGAAAAATAAATATAGTTTTTATTTTTTTTCCTTTAAATTTCCCATTGCGGCATAATCACGTTCGTGGGATTATGATTTCAATTCAATTGATTTGCTGAATTTTTTGCTTACGCTTTAACAAAAATCAATATAGTGAAAATTTGCCAGCATTGCATAGACATTTGAAGGTAATATTTTCAGAAGGTATTTAAACTTCCTGAAACATGTTGGAAGCTGGTAGTGTTTATTTTAATATTGAAATAGTTGCAATCAGGCAAACATTTGTATGCTTATTTTACAAAGAAATCGGAATTTTGTTCAAACATTTTTTTTGGAAATGCTATCTTGGAACTATTCCAGATATACATTTTTAAAAACCATTTAACTAGTTTGAAACAAGGATTTTTCGATATTGCGACATTTTAAAATTTTGCGGCCTGTGTAAAATTTTTAAATGTTGGAACTTTGCAACCTTGTTTTCGAGCAAAAACTATTTCGTGTTGCCATTGTTCAGAAGGTGTTGGACTCAGTGCGAAACACAGAAGTTCTACAAAGGGTCATAACTGATGACAAAAACTGGCTAAACGACACAAACAAAAAAAACGGGATTTGCGAACCGTTAAAGCAAGACACTAATATCGTGAGGTAGAGGCCTTGGGTATTTCTTTAAAATAAATCCTAAATATTCCCTCGAAATGCCGAAAATTGAGCTGGACCTTTATATGGGGCTATGTCAAAATACATACTTATAATAGGGTTTTCCAAAAATGCGATTGAAACTCTCGAAAAAAAAAAACAAAAATTGGGCTGAGCCTTTATGGGAACTATGTGAAAAATGTTTTGATAATTTTCTTCAAAATCCTGGTATTACAGATATAGTCGGACGGGGCCGACCATATGATACCCTACACAACTTCCACGAAAAACTACCTTTCTGTGGATCTATATTCTGAGCTTGGGCAATATTTCACGATATTTGAACCATATGGACCAACTAGAGGCCGACAATTATAACTAATGTTCAGTACAGCCCTTCTAATTACTTGTCGAGATTCCCTTACCTTGTGTTGTGATCTTCTTATTCCCATTGAAGCCTATAGATAGACTCGAAAAAAACACAAAAAATTAAGTTTTCGGTCCACTTCATCATAATATAATTATCTGATCGTCACCGAAAACTGTAGGCGTCATCCTTGACCATAACTAGAACTTCATGGAACATTTTAAAGCGATCAGCGCTATATTTCCGCCCTCTAGTGTGGTAAAGGGTTACTAAAATAATATCTAAATACATAAGCACCTGTAAATATTTACATACGACCATATAGTTGGTATCAATTTAAAGGTCAACCACTGCCCTTGGATATACCAACAACTTTTCGAGTCTAGGGTAAATCTATACGCTATAGAATACAAATTTGGTAATTTTTCACACAAAAATTAGGGTCCATTTGACCCACTAAATATTGACCGATCTTTATCAAAACAGGCATGCTTATTCTTTGGCCCGATTCCCTTCTCCATGCAAAAATTCGCGGTGTTTGGGCCATAATTGCGGCCCATGGAGCGACCAGAAAAACCGACAAAAATAAAGTTTTTGGTCCAATTCATCCCCTAAATATTAACAGTAGGGGTCTTCATTGGCCAGAACCCATCCTACTTGCAAAATTTCGTGAAGATTGGTCCATAACTGTGGCCTGTATCGTGTTTACAAATTATAATGGACGGACGGACGGACGGACGGACGGACACACATGACTAGATCGACTCAGCTAGTCGAGATATGACGATGGGTATACTTAAAGGTGGATCTAGGATCAATATTTCGCGGCGTTACAAACTTCTGGGGCTGCAGCTATAATACCCTGACAACATAGTTGTGTATGGTATAAAAATACGATCCCGTTGTTCACCTGTTTTTTTTTGCGAAGGAAGGAATCTCAGGGCCATTTTGACTGACAAAAACGTTCGCAGTGCAACACTTGCTTGGCACCAAATGACTCGTTGTCTAGACAGCCTTTAGCCCCGAAAATGTGGACTTAATTTAAAAAAATCCTAATTCTCTCCATAAGTTCGATTAAAGACTTTTGGTAAAATATAAAAAAAACATATAAAAATACGATCCCGTTGTTCATCTGTAGGAAGTTCGAAGTAGGAATCTATTGTTCAATGTCCACACAATGACTCAAATCAGGACCAAATGACTCCATCAATAAAAATAGATGGTTAACGATTTTCGTTGTCCGGACTTCATTTTGAAAAAAATCTTAACCATCTCCTTAAGTTCGATTAAAGAATGTTTATAAAATCGAAGAAACATTATTTTATAGGGGATATTTAACAAGAACAATGTTGGAGAACTCTGTTCCCAATTGCAAATTGAAATACCCAATTTCAGGCCAATATGGGACCAATGTTGACTATTCCCTGCAAAGAAGTATGTTATACTCTAAACCCCAGGCAAGCCATTTACAAGCACTACCATTGACAAATGAGTCTAGAGACCACAGAATATGAGAGATTAGTAGGGACCGTTATATGGGGCCTACATGGAATCGTGGACATGTATGTCTTAATAGAAATAATAGGCAAAAATTAGGCAAATTTTACCCTCTTAGAACCCGAAATATTTAATTACAACTTTTTCGGATTAAGACCTTCATACGCTTAGTCGAGGTGAGGAACTATATTGGTGTTCCTCCATAACATGGGCCTATTCTGAACATTTCCTGCGTTAAACTCTGTTACCCATCGACAACCCAAATAAGAAATTTTCGTAACTTAGGTTAGTTATATCCTTCAAGCCTTTATGAACTCCAAAGGACAAATTCAAATGTCAATTATTAATGTTATGGCGTGGTGAATTTTTGACTTGCGGTTTAATACGGTTATTCTTGGAACGTCATATCTTAAGTCAAATCGAATGAGGAATATTTTTGTAAAATATATCTTTCATATATCTCGAGTCCTTGTACATAGTCTTCGTCACTTTTTTCATGACCCCTTAAACATAATACCAACAGACAATATTTTTGGACCCTCCAAATATTCTACAGAAATTTCAGTAGTGTTGGCGGTTTATTTGGGATACCATTTGTATTTTGTTTTTGCAAAATACAAATGGTTGAATCCCAGTTTCTTGTTTTGATAAAAACAACTATTTATTAGTGGGGAATGTATGGCATTGATTGCCGAGGGGTAAGGCAGGGAAGACTATAGTTTCGGATCACGCCACTGATCCTCATCAGTTTCCTTAGTTTTTTGTTGGGATACTCTCCCCAGAAGCGATTTATTGCTTCTATACAAAAAACCGTTCATACCCAAATGCCTCTTGTAACAAAGCGAAGTACTTAGCTGACCAACGAAATAAACTGCATGAGAATTTTGCTGGTGCCCCACTTCGAGGTTAACAAGACATTTACAAACAATACCACACCTTTGCCACTGAAATTTCGCTCAAAAGGTTTTAAATATGGTCAAAACAGGCAAGAAATCGGTATTCGTATGTATTCATCGCCATAACTGTAAAATATGGTATATGACCATGACCCTTACCATGAGCTCGATTTTGTATTACACGGTTTTGAGTGCTATTGAAATTTCAGATGCCTCAAGCGGACAAATATATCGAGTTGTCACAAAATAAAAAAATATAGCTTCCAGTATTTTAACATTATAAATAAAAAAATGTTCATACGTAGCCATATAGAGCGAATTATTTTTCCCGAGCATACATGAATTAGTGTTCTTCCTGATTTAAGATATTTAACACTTTAACAAAAATCCTAAATATTCCACTTTTTGCAGTATTTTTATCCAACTATAAATCAGTATCTAAGGAATGATTTCTTATTCCCAATTATTTTACCCTTGAACATTCATAAGATATACAAATAAAACTTCCATTGGAATTAGCATTTGAAACAATAAACAAAATCCATGTCCTTCCTTTTCATTCAGATTTGTTTTAAAATCCCAACAAAACCCCGTTTTCTATCTTCTCCCTGTTTTAATATCACGCTTAATTCACAACTTTTTCCACCACAGGCAATAAATACGTGACAAATTCACTTTTAATATTTTCGTTTCTTTACACAGCCACCACCCCGCCCCCTTCTTTATCCGTCAAACGACAAAATTCACAATCTTTTGTTTTCCGCTCCACATCACTTTTGCTGCGTTTCTGTCAGTAAGTCTCTTATCATCAAGTCTTCTTTTTTGACTTGCTCGAGGGAGTTTTTTCTTCTTCTTCGTCGTCTTTTGCTTTAGCAGGACGCTAAGAAATTACAAATGAAAACAAACGTCCGCAACATTTCAAAGTATCGCTTCATCCACTTATTATCAAGGGGTATACTTCTCCTCTATGTGTGTGTGTATATATACACACACACACTTTTCTTTTTTGTCGCATTTCGAGGACTCCATATTCCCCATTATCGCATCCTGTCAAGTTTCTGTTTGTCTTTTATTTTTTGTTACGTTTTCTGTGAGCGCGAGTCAGCTCTCCAGAGCTGCATGTTTACAAACAACACTAAAACAAAATCTGTGGTGCGGTAGGCAATGGTTTGTTCGTTCGTTTGTTTGTTTCTTTGATGATATCGTCTCGTTCTGCATTTTTTTTGGGTGGCTGGCTAGCTGGTTGGCAGGCTGGATGATGATTATGGAGTAGTAGTTATACTTTGCAGTCCAAGTACTGCAAGATGATTCAGTATGGAAAGTTTCACATATAAGAGGCGATGATAGAGTACATCTGTTGTCCTTTCATGTTACTGCAGTTTTGTTTTTTCTTTTTTGTATTCTTTGTCTTTATTTTTTCAACATACCATTGGGAATGTGTGTTACGTTATGTTGTAAAATGTTGAAATCTGTTTTGGACTCTTTCTCTCCTTAGACACATTTTCATAACCGGAGGACATTCACATCCGGCTTTTATTAAATTACAAAAAGAAAACAAGTCAAGAAACTATGTAACGGAAAAACGACTGTATTCAACTTGCAGCAGAACAAACTTCTGTTTATGTTGTGTTCATTTCATTTCTTAATTGAAAATAGTGTAAAATATCTGTTTGAAATATTGCAGAAAAAATTGCCAAAGAGAATATTGATTTTGTATAATTGCATGGAAAATATAAGTGTTGAACAAACTTTATGGGCATTTAATTAATGCAACAACATGCTGACACTGAGAAGAACAATAGGTTCGATTTTAACCTTTAAGTTAAGATGTGAAGGTGGTAGTAAATTTCACCCTTATACATTTTCAGAAATATTTTTTTATATAACTGACTTATTTCTAAAGTATTTTGCATTGCTTCAATGTGTAGCTTTGTGAAAACTATTTGATATCTCACCCAACTAATGCCTATCCCCATACCATACAAATTTCAGTACATATATTTGCGTAAAACCACAAAGGCTGCAACATTTTGGCATTTCCTGGGAAAGACTCTGTTTTGCCTGATATCATCTAATATTTCCATAGAAAATATTGAAATTTGTTAGCATAAACGTACTCAGTACGGTTTGACGAACCAAGATGTGCTGTGCTGTTTACATGATAAATCGGTTAAAAAACAATTAATTAATTTTTGAATCATTTCCCTGCGAATACTTTTCACAGCATTCGACGTGGATTATCACGACAAGAGTGCATCGATGATCTTAAATCTTTTTATGAAGATAAAACAGAATTTAATGACCCCGTGAAACTCTGGTTTATAAAAATTCTATCATGTGCTGATTAAGCCATGCAAGAAATCCTTGGACATTCCGGCATCAATTCGATAGTCTCCTTGGACCCCGCCCAATATAACAATCAGTCAACAAAGAAATATTGTAAAAATACCATATGCCTTATGAACCCGAATCAAATTTGTTATCGACCATGCGGACCTTTGAAGACGATTTTTCTTAAAAGTGACCATGTTGCGACTATTCAGCTTTAGCAAGGTAGGACGGTCAATTTTGACTGTAAAACCATAATTTGTTTGTCTTAAACCTTATATCGGCAAAAGGTGGAATTAATAGGTCATCCGCCGTGTTTTAATCCCGCACGTAAGGAAACAAATTGTAGTCAACAATTTTGCCAGAAACAAACACTTTTCAAAATCCAAATATTTGGTATGTTCATGTTTATTAGAAACATATAAATTTTTGGAGTCTATCTAATAATTTGAAAATTATAATTTCCCGGAATCCCGGCCATTTGTGACCCGAACCTCTTTTTATTTGTCATGGTTCAACATTTGTCTTCACACTAGAAACGGTCCTTTTCAAAATAGATTTTTGTTGTAGCGATGGATAATTAATCCACACACCTACAATTGCTTCCATGGTATGATGGTGCTTCCATGGTGTGTTGATGGTTTAGAGCGCAAAGTGGCAACATTTGTATTGCAGTGGGAACTTAGGTTCGATCCCTAGCGATGCTCAGATGGAATAATTTTAATTTGTTTTAAGAGTAAAGATAAATGTCGAACCTTGAAACATTTGAATCTAATTCGCAGATGCAATTTCGCATCAACTGCAGCAAAAATACAAGTTACCAACATTTGTAAAGCCACATAGCCCAATAGCGGTGAAACGCGTCGCATAATGGTACGTATGTTCTTCATCTGGCTTTAATTTTTATTGCAAAACTTCGATCATTAAGCTCAATTCGACGGGCAAAAACTCACTTAAAATTCATTCAAATGATCATTGCCCAAATAGGGACAATTCAAATAAATATTACTTGTCAACAGATTAAGTAAAATTGTAGGACATGTACATTTTGCAAAAATTGGGCTTTGTGATAATAAACCAAGTGTTTATGAAGAATATCGAACGCCGGTCTTGAAAAGTCGATTTTGTAATTTTCTCAAAGATCCATACCGATTTCCACGTTTAGACCTTTCAATACAAAAATTCGATTAACACATTAGTCGAAATCGATTTACTTATCCCTTTTAGAAGTCCCGCTAAAATAAATATTTCTTAGCAGAATTTGTTCAAAATAGGTGATTGAGTTGACATGGGAGCACTATAGAGTTCCTCGTACATTTTCGTTATTTTAAAGATTTTTAATCAGCCTTATTTTCGGTATATCCTCCACCATTAGGTGCAAATTCAAATTAACTAAAATCGATCGGGACTTTTGTGTGTGTGCTTTACCATGAAAATTTTGTGTCCAAAATACACAATATTGGTGACCCCTATAAATCTCATATTCAGTACCATACATACTCGAATAGTGGCAATGTATGTGCTAAAATTTCAAATTTTTGCCTTAAATATTGCGATCCCTTTAGCTTCCATATAACCGTACCGCCCCATATTCGGGATTTAGTGAAGATTTTAGCTCCTTTTTTAACGAAGGAGCTGTAATGGAATTCTAAGTTCCTTGATGGTATCATAAATATATGCAGAAAATATTCAATATAGATTCATGTTTTGGCGTAGTCCAAAAATTAATGTCCCTACCCACTTTCGGTATTTTGAAGCTTTTAATTGCATTTTTCAAAAAAAAAAAAAAAAAAAAATGGCTGGAGTTTGACATTCCGTGATCTTGAAATCTGAACAATGTGTTTGCCAAAATTTTTCGATATAGGTTGAAGTTTTGACCTAGCCCATTTTCACTATTTTGCATTTTCTAGTTGCATTTTCAAACTAAATGGCTGTAATTTGAAATTCCAGGATCCTCAAAGACATTGAAAAAATGTTCTATATAGGTTAAAATTTTAACATGGTGCTCATATGAAGGTCCCAATAAATTCAGGTAGATTTGAATATACACTTATACCCTTCACCACACTGGTTACTAAATCATTGTGCATGAGTTTGTAACATGCAAAATGAATCGATATGGACCCATTCTTTTGAGGTTATATATAATGACTTTATGAGTCGACTTATGTATGTCCGTCTGTCTGACCAACTATTATTATGAACAAAATAAAGGTCGCATTTATTATCCGATTGGGTATAGCTCATTTATTATTATTAGCCCAATGAAGAGCTCTATTGAAATTGCTTGTGTTTTAGATATAGCTCCCATATATAGGTTTATCCGATTCACCCAAGTTGTACTGAATTAAGTACAGACGTATGTGAAGTTTTGTCGACATCGGTTCAGATCTAGATATAGTTCCCATATATATTTTGGTCGGATTTTATGTAAATTGTGCACTTAACTCCCAAGATATGTTTGATTGAGACAAACTTTTGAATACCATACTGAATTGAGTCTAGAATGGCATGCGTTAGGTTTTGTTGAAATAGGTTCAGATTTAGAATTAGGTATGGTGCACCAAAGCCCCTATAGTTCTCCCGATTTACACCAAATTTAGCATAGCGTATCCAATTGAGTCTGAATTGATGTGTGTTATGTTTCGCCGAAATAGGTTCAGATTTATATATAGTTCCCATATATAGGTTTTTCCTATTTTTTGTAAATCGTTCACTAAATTCCTAAAGTTTGTCCGTTGACGACGAAATTTGGGTTACCACACCTTATTGAGTCTATAATGACGCATTTTATTCCGATTTCATGTATTGTATATACCCAAAGTGGTGGTGAACTTTCCTTATTGGTTTTTATTCGATTACTTGTTTCGATTATTTGACAAAGCATAGTAATCGATTTAAAAGTCGACGAACGATTTTACTGATAGTCGAATAGTTGGTTCTTCTTGAACTAAGACGATGTTTTGAAAATACACCTCTGGAAATGATTGTTTCATGAGGAAAGTATTTAAGCCCAGAAGGCTGAAAACTAAATTTTTACAATCCTAATTAAAACAAATAAGAAAATATTTCAAAATATTTTCGCCGGAGTCATATTAGCTTATTGGCTCAGAATTTGAGTCCATTATATTGACCGAAATGAACCCATAGGAAAAAAAGTCATTCTATATTCCTCATCTGTTAAAGCCCTTTTATATCGGACAAAACATTTACATAACCGAATTGACTACGGTTTTATCTTCTCTTAATCAGAAGACATGGGATCACTATAATTTATATATAAAATAGTAGAAAATATGTTACATTTTCATGTCAACCATAACAATTGACTATTCAAATTCCTTTTGACTACTGGCCAAAAAACACACATTGATTGGCATACGTGTTTGGCGGCAAATACTACTAAAACCATGTGGGTTTTACTATTTCCTCAAGAGAAACGAATAAAAAAAACAAATACTATAATAATTTCAACTTGGTCCTACAACATAACACCAGACACTTTGGCATCACTCCAAACTGTCTGGCTGGCTGGCCAGTTCCACATCAATGAATGGCAAACAGGCTCACAGGCTCACAGGACAAACACACACACACATACAGCCATACACTTTCAAAACAACACATACAATTTGAACAGATTTACACCATCAACAGTATAACAATATCCTTGAATAAGTCCTTTTTTTGTATTTCTCGGGCGTTGCTGTTATTGTTTTTGATGTTCGTTCTTTGTTTGTTGTGAACCCAACAATCGAAGCACTTTGCAATGTTGTGTTGTTGTTTTTATTTTATTGCTGAACATTTTCATTTCAATTGTTGGAACCAAAAAAAAAGAATTATGTAGAAAATATACATTTGAATTCAAATGAGGAACATTTAACCAAACCAATGTTGTTGTAATGTTAGCTTTATATATTAACCTTTGTAATGGCTGTGGCATAACATTTTTTAATTCCATTTCCTTGTTGGCGGCATTATTCTTTTCAGCACTATCGGTACTGCCGGTGGTATGGGAACGTGAAACTGGTAATGTGGCCATATTATCACCGCCCTCAACATCAACTGTGGCAACTTTGACTTCACCGCCGTTACCCATAATTATTAATTGTTTGCTTGGTAAGTTTTTTTTTTAATTTTTATTTTGTTTTTTGTTTTTAATTTTATTTTTTTTAATAAAATTTAAATTTATTATTTTTTTAATTTTTATATTTGTTTAAAAATTGTTTCACATTTTTCTTATTGTTTTTTTTTTAATTTTTTGCACAATTTTTGGACGTTTTTATTTTTATTTCATTTGTTTGTATTGTATTACAATTAAATTGTAAATTTTATTGATACGTTATGCTGGCGTTGTATTCGTTGTCTCTTAATCACGATTGAACTGTAAAACTATAGTAAAACTGCGTTAGGGATTTGTGTTCAGTTTTTCGTTGATCATTTCGTTGTGGTTTCCTACAAAATTTTCAGAGATAGCTCTCAGCATATCTTCCTACCCCTTATAACAAATGCGCAATTTGTGGATGCTATGTTGCAGAGAATTTCTCCTTTTTTCACAATGGAGAGAGAGAACGAGAAATACATTTTGAGAGAGAGAGGAGTATGACAATACCCCTTACCACTCTCAAGGACACTCCATAAGGACAACAATTATTTTTGGGATTATAAAGCTTTTGTTTACAACGTTCTCTCTTGACATAACTCTCTCTCTCTCATGCTTAGTTAAATGTCTCCTTTGTAATAAGTTTTGTAAGTTCAGGTTTAGCACAAAATTTCCTGTTGGCTTTCCTGCAGGATATGATAAAGCTTTTTTGTTTTTGCAAAAATTCGTTACAGTTTGAAAATTTGCCACAATTTTTAGTTCAAGATGTAATTCATTAATAAAATACCAACAAAACCTATTTCCCATTTTCACACAAAAAATGTTTCACACCACATCCCGGTTTCGGTTTCACTGAGAAAATCGAAAAAAAATTCCCTCCTAATGCTGTTCTGTAACACATTTTCCTTCATGTGGGTGTGTCTGGCAATTTGTTTCTATTGCGGGTGTGTATATTTTTTCCAACAGAATTTTTTTTCCTCCTCATTTATACACACAAACACATTTTCCTAATATACAAATACACACACATACTTGGTTCCTATTGTGTGATTTTCATCCACAGCTTCCTTTTATACAAATTAGCCCGAACAAAAATTAAATGAACACCCTGCACTCATAATTTTCAACATCACTTCCTATTTCCCTCAATTTTCGTGTGTGCCTAACAGATTTCCCAAAACTATAATAAACATTATTTTTAATTTTTGAAATATTTTATTTTTAAATAGTATCAAATGTTAAATTTTTTAATTCCCCTTCAGGACAACAACAAACAAACAAAGCACAACAACAACTCCCTGTGCCTATGGCTATTAACACCCTCAATGGCTAAATTAACCAAAAATGAAAGGTAATTTCACCCACCCTCACTCTTCTGTTGCATCGCCACACAACAACCAGCCAGCACCCCAGCATCCCTTATCACCAGATTTTACATAGCTTATTATAGAGTCTTGTGTGCATGTCCTTTTTCCACACACACACACGCACTCACCAACAGGGACGTGCTATTTACAAATGTTCGGGTAGGTTTCATGAAAAACACCAAACGTATGGTTGTTGTCCATAATGAATTAATTTGTGTCAAGTTTGTAGAAGTGATTTATTAGATGACCTACATTACGAACAAATGGTATATCCTTATAAGGATACTATGGTGTCAATTAGACCAATAAAGTTTTATGAGGTGGTATTAATTTTAAATTAACTTCCCATTTGATTTTTGTTTCGATTTGAAGACTTATTTGGGAATTTTCTAGAGAATAGACAAGATTCTGAATACCTTGTTGTGGGGCCTAGAGAGAAATAATTCCTCTATTTTTTCGCGGGTTCTTTTATACTGATGTTTTATTTTGTAAGGAAATTCTTTGAAATTATTGTCTTGTGCACAAATTGCATTCTGAGTTATATCCAGCATTTTTATACTACCCCTAAGAAGGTCAGCACCTCCGCGTTACTTCAATTTAATTCGAGAAAATTACCCAAGGAGATTTCTGCTGAAGACCCTAAAATATATACAGTTCTTGAAATTTTTTTCTGTATCTTCTACAAGTGGTCCAAATAAGTTTTATAAGTTTGATCGACATCAAAAAAACTGCGGACACCATTTCCACATAGCTTAATATGAGAAAATTCACCAGAACATATTAATGTTCCAACAATTCAGGTAGGAATCCTTTTCTATTTTTTTAGCCGCCTTATAATATCAGCAATTCCGAAATGGGATATAGTTTTACCCCTAAATATGTCAGTACTTCCACGATGGGAGATAATAGCTACAGGAGATACTGCAATAACATTCTGGAGGTCAGCTTCCATAAAAATTATGTTTTAGAAGTATGGTCTACATATCACTTACGATGCCAGGAAAGTTATATACCTCTATATGAGTTATTCTACTCTAGGTCTATCATTCCGTTTGTAACAGTTTGATATATTCAAGGGCAACCACACATAGTATTGATCAGAATAAACTTCAATGTGAATTTATTCGCCCGTCACGATATTTCAGATAGAGCTTAAAAGGTTATGCAAAGTATAGGTATGACTTTCATATATTGATATCCTATAATATTTGTTATTTTGGACGATTTCGGATACGTTTTTAACCGAATTGGCTGTAGTTGGATATTCTGGGTTCACATTGGATAGCAAATTGTCCTACCACAAATTATGTATATTGATCTTATTTTTGTTTTACCAAACTATCTTTAAATTTGTAGTCTCATTGGGTAGAAAATCTCCCTGCAAGAAGTTATTGATTTTTGCCCAAGTTTCAGGGTAGACCCCATATAACGACACCTTTCATTAATGGGTAGTTTTGGGTAATTATGGGCCACCAAAACTACTCTTTAAAAGAAAATCTCTAATATACAATGATAATATATTCAAGACCAAATTCTCTCACCCGCACTTAGATATTTATTTTTCACAGGTCTATAGAAATCCCTGCCCGGGTATCCTATAATATTACGATTTTATTACCAAGGTCATTTCTGTTATAATTCTTCAGAAATCCTTCTCTTGTAGAGAAATCAATCCCCCAAATTGTTTCCTGTATAGGAATCTCTTCCACAGAATTCATCTGGAGGCGATTTCTGGTTTCGTTCCTATAAAAAGGTCGAAAAAGAGGTTTCTATATTTCTGTGGTACTACATTCTGAGCTTGGGCAATATTTCGCGAAGTTTTGCACCCTCTCCCTTCAACGTGGATTGTTTTGTGATATTTATTCGGCTTTCAATTGTGGCCTGTAGATCGACTCGAAAAAAAAAAAACAAAAAAATAAGTTTTCGGTCCACTTCATCCAAAAATTATTATCTGATCATCACCGAAAATTAGAGGCGTTGTCCTTGACCATAACTGGAACCACATGGAATACTTCAAAGCGATCACCGCTATATTTCCGCCCTCTAGTGTGGTAATGGGTTACTAAATAATATCTGATTACGTAAGCACCAGTAAATATTTAAGTGTAACTCCCACATCGGAGTACATACGACAATAAAATTCGTATCAATTTAAAGGTCAAGCTCTCCTCTTGGGTATAATGTCAACTTCACGAGTCTATGTCCTTCAGGGGCAAATCTATACGCTATAGGATACAATTTTTGTATTTTTTCACACAAAAGTCAGGGTCCATTTGACCCGCTATATATTGACCGATCTTTACCATGACAGGCATGCTTATACTTTGACCCGATCCCCTTCTACATGCTAAAATTCTCGGTGTTTGGGCCATAATTGCGGCCTTTGGAGCGACCCGAAAAACCGACAAAAATTAAGTTTTTGGTCAATTTCATCCCCTAAATATTAACCTATCTTTTCCAAAAACAATAGGGGTCTTCATTGGGCCGAACCCACCCTACATGCAAAATTTCGTGAAGATTGGTCCATAACTGTAGCCTGTATCGTGTTTACAAATTATAATGGACAGACGGACGGATGGACACACATGTCTAGATCGACTCAGCTAGTCGAGATATGACGATCGGTATACTTAAAGGTGGGTCTAGGACCAATATTTCGCGGCGTTAAAAACTTTTTGGGCTGCACAAAGCTATAATACCCTGACAACATAGTTGTGTAGGGTATAAAAAGACCTTTAAGGCTTCTTTCGTGGGAAAAATACCTTTAAAGGCTTCTGTCTAAAAAAGGTATTTAAGGGTCTCTATCTTCGACGATTTCTGGTTTCTTTCCTATAAAATAGCCTTTAAAGATCAAAAATCTAATCTAGTGTCCAAAAAGACCATTAAAGGCTTCGTCGGAAAAATGTCTTTAAAATATTTTATCGTCAAAAAAGACATATTAAGGCGCCTTTCGTCTAAAATAATCCTTTAAAATTTTTATAGTCAAAAAAAGTCCTGTAAATGCTTTTATTGTCGAAAAAGGTCTTTAAAGGTTTCTAGCGTCGAAAAAAGAAAGCATATTTACATATTCTATAGGAAACATTTTGGAGAAAGTTATCTCTCATAATCGTTCATTGTCTTTTCTAAATGATCCCGCCAAATTTCATTCATTATACAGAGTGCATTTTGAGAAAGAAATTGCATCAACATAAGTTTTTGCAGAGAATTTTCAATTGAAAACACTAGAAAAAATCGATAAAATCGTATAATTTATATATTCTATAGATTTAATTGTCCCAGATATGGGTGTTATAGATTCCATGTATCTGACATATAAATGATGACCGTTAAATTGATGGACCTTTCCCAAAAAAAGTAAAATGTTCAACCCCCACCCCTAAGTAGACGCCCGTGGCATAAATGCTGTAAACTGAAGACCATGTTAATAATACAACTACTATCTATTACAAACAACCCGGGACGACCTAGTGACCTCTCAACGTTTGAAGGCATTTCTATATACAGAGACACACACACAGGAGAAAAAACACCCGCGCTTACACACACACGTATTACTAACGTACTCAAATATGTATGCTACCTAATTCAAAAGTTACTCACACTAACAGAGCGTAACATGACAATCAAAAGCCATTCGTTACAGTGTGTTACATTTCCAAAAGATAGTCCTGATGATGCTTCGACAGCCGCTGCTGCTCTTGCTTCCATTGTTATTTTAGTTAACTATAGTTTTATTATACAGCTAGCACTCAAATGAAGACAAATGTTTAAGAACGCCTAGAAATTAATTTCCCAAATTTGATTTTATTGTTGCATAGATACAAATGATATGGTAACCCTAATAGGGAGTAGTAGAATGTAGGATATACAGGATTTTCTTTAAAGAAAAAGAGGTGGTATTGTACTATGTTGTGGCGGAGTATAATAAAAATTTACTCTCCTACATTTTACGCACACATGTTGGTATAGATTCATACACATATATTTTATTGTACATCTGTTGTTATCAGGGATGGGAAGTTGACATTACTTCTGTATATTTTTAATAGTACCTCACTAATGATATTTTATGGTACTTAATTGACAATATATTCAAATGGTTTCCTAAGAATAAACAATGCAAGACATTCACATTGCTCTGGACTTGCTGGAGGCAGTCTTAAAAGTCCATAATATGCTTCAGAGGGTCTTATGATGATAACTGAGGAAACCGAATACTATTGGAATTGTTATTGAATGGAAATATACTATGGAAACAATTTCTATTCACATGCCATTACTAATGTTCGAATTTCTGGATGAATCCAACATATTGGTTGTAAGGCATATACATCGAGCGAGTACTTTTTGTTTACCTTTATCAAAATTATCTACAAAATTCATTGCTGGAATTTTATATTGTTCTGGATTGAGAGGACCAATCCTAAATATTTCGAAAGTCTTCCGATGATTTATAGACTTTTTGTGAATATGCTTTATAAAATGTGCCTCACAGAAATATTGGTTGGGACCAAATCCCGTTCAGACAATTTGGAGTCAGACATGCACGATAAATCTGGAAGGAAGTAACTTTGCCTAAGGGTTCTTTATAGAAATGAAATCCAAACCATAGCCAGAGGGTGTTGCAGATCAATCTGGAGATATTACGAACAAGGAGGATAGTAAACGAGACGAGATGAAATGTAGACAATTTTATGTATATATATAAAATGAAGGCCAGGTTAAGGACAATGAGGAATGTAGCCAATCTGAAGGTTAGGGTGCTTCTTTATATATATAAAATGGGTCTTAATAGCACATCTAAAGGCCAGAAGCCTTTACACACAAGCTGATGATCTAGGAGCATTTGAGAACCATATTGAGGTCAGGGAGTTTTAATTGTCGAAGTGAAGACAAGCATCGATTTCCAGCACAGATATTTCCTCGTAGATGACCAATGGACTAACTACATGGTGGAAGAAAAACTTAGAGGCAGGGAGTCTTCATGTTCAATTCAATTTTATTTCATAAACGAGAACCTACCCCAAAGGGCCACAAGCGATTCCAAAAACTTCATTACATGGACTACTCCAAAAGTGACGTTGTTCATAGCAAAGTGAAAAATTGTCATAATAGAGAGCACCGATTTTAGATCTTTTGAAGCCCTGATAGTTTTTATAGACTAACTGAAGTATAGACTCTTAACGTGTAATTGTTATAATAGAACGAGCCGATTTTAAGGGCTTCTGATCATTCTAGCCGATTTATTTATATTAAAAGCTCAACGAGACAAGTCGAATTTGGTACGAGTGTACGTCGATCCTTGTCCATTATAGCAGCATTTTCCGTTAAATAATTTGGAAATATTTACCGACAGAACTAATGTGGATTATTAAAGCGAACCTACCGAGAGAAAGATAGGGTAGGGCTGACGTCAGAGTGCAAGCGAGAAGCGATGCGATACTACATGCTACATCGCCTATTTCTGTTGTAAACTGGTGTTTATTGGCTCAAGAAGGATTCAGACGAAGAATTTTTCATATCGCAAAATATTTTCAAAGTAATTTTTAAATAAAAATTCATCAAATTAACAAATATGTATGCATCGATTCCCCTTATTTTTTCCAAATTATTTTATTATTTATTTAAATTTGGACATGAGTCCACAAAAATACATGAAAATCAAAAAAAAAAAAAAAAAAAAAATGATCCATGCCATTAAAATTCGATAAGATGCAAAAGAACGATGTCAAAAACGATCAATAACGGAAAATAAAAATAATAAACAAAGAGACTCAAACAGAGCCAAAGCAAGCTCTTGCTATAAACCATTGCCCAACACGCTTTATCGCTTGCACTCGCTTTGTCTTGCTTGTAGCGTAGCATCCACTCTGACAGCTTTTGCGCTATGCCATAAGAAAACACACGCAGAGGTTTATAGCGTCGTCTAGCGGCATATCATAGCATCCCTTCTCGCGCCTCTCTCTGACGTCAGCCTGGGAGCCAAAAGAGGTGGATAAATAGATCCAATCTTCAATCGAGGAATAGGTTTGGATTAATTTAGATTATCAGTTACAATAATATGAGAGTTACAAATGTTGATCCATAGTGAGGAACTTATTAGATCCTGCTGAGGGTATAAAAAACGCATATTAAATAAACTTAGATTTGTCACCCTGAATATTTTTGCATAGATTTTATATTATTTGTAAGACATAATTTTATAATTAAGAATTTCCATCCCTGGCCATTTAATGTATTTTATAGTTGTTATATATAAGATATATATTTATATTCTATTCGGCTCATTTTTCAACTCCAATTGTTCCCATAATAATGACATGGTTCCTAATAAATGAAAAATATTTTGTCGTTGTAAAATTTTGTTATAGAAAATTCAGGTCAGATTTCCAATAAGAAAATTGTGTACAATAGTCACAAATATTAGAATGGTTTTCCAATTTTATGATTATCCATCAATGGATAATCATAAAATAAGTTTTTAAGATCAAATATCAAAACTATATAAAAACATTTTACAATTTAATTATTTAAAATTTAAGTTTTTTTAAGTATTATTTATAATTGATTTTGGTTTCAAACCTTTCAAACCTTCATTCATTTTATTATGAACTTCTAATATATTAATAATACATTTTCTTAATAACCCGCAGTTAAATATCCCAAAATATTTGTAATGCCAACAATTGAAATTTCGATACTATTCATCATTGCGAATTCCAAATTTCCATCCCTGATCATCCCGCATATACACTTAAGTGCTCAATCATAGCGCAATGAAATGAGAAAAAAACTCATAATACAGATTAAATGTGTACTATTCGTTGATGTCGTGTCGTTTGTTGTTGTTGGTGTTTTGGTTCGTTTATGTTTGTTGCTGTTGTTGCTATATATTTTTCTACAACATCCTTATGTTGAATATTTGTTTGTTTGTGTTTGATGATTCTTTTGTTTCGAGTTAAGGTAACATTGGTGTGAATGAATGTTAAATTTCATATTGTGGTGTTGGGGGGAGAACGAGGTGTGAAGAAAGAGAGGATATTTTTTTTCCTGTTTATGGCAAATGAATACATTTTACGCTGTATTTTATGTGAATAGAAATATTTCCAACATCTAGGACCTCTGCTGATGTTTATGTTTGCTTTGCTATCATGGATTAAATAAAACTCTTGGATGGTCATAACTCTTTTTTTTCTTTGCTTTTTGCCCCTACCGACTACCGTCGATGTTTGTATAGCTTTACCAGCCTGTTAGTCAAAGGACTAGTCTGACTGAATGAATGGTTGGTAGGTAGGTTGCAATGGCCCTAATTAGCCAACCAACAAACCATTCATGCAGCATTTATTATGGCTAAGCCTAACGTTAGAGACAAATGAAATGAAAGCCAACAGGAAGTGCAGGTTTTTGCTGATGCCTACTGCTCCTATGGGAAGGTAGGCAGGCTGCTGAAGGTACTAGGTGGTGTTGTATGCTGTGGAGCCTTAGGAAACCACAAGGTAATGATACAAATCCGTTATGGAAATTTCAAATGACACAGCGACAATTAAAGTCGTTTTTACAGAGTTTTCTTTTGAGATTGTCTATTTCTAATTAGAAATTTTAAACGTTTGAGATTCAAGTGAGTTTTTTTGGATTTCAATATTTTAAAGGCTTTAATAATTTTTTCAGATGTTTTTGAGGTTTTTATTTTTTGAATATTATTTTTTTTTAATTTTAATATTTTTTTTTTTTGTTTTTGGAGTATTTTTTATTAAATAAAATAAAATTTCACGATTTTGATCCATTTTTTGCACATTTTCAAAATTATTATTTTTCACTTCCAAGATACACACACTACATAGTTTCACTTTATCACTTCGTTGCCCATCACTGAGATTTTGTGTACATTTAATTTTTGTTTTTCGTTTGTATACCTTTTTGATAGAGATAGATTTTTTTTTGGTTCAGTTTACACTGCAAAATTTTACACATCCGCTTTTGGTCATTACCGACAATCACAAATGAAACGGCAACGATGTCTGCGACGTTATCCTATCCAACTACAACTGAAAGGAAAATTTCAACATCCTGGCTGAGCTGATGGTTGGTAGAGCAAAAATTAACTCTCAATTTGAGCAGTCAAATAACATCCAGCGAAGCCGAACTGAGCCAGGCTGGCTGTGTGTCAGTCAAGCATCCGAAAACCGAGGTAAAAGCTTTTGTCTCTACTCCACCAAAATTGAAGGCATATTGATAGTGTGTATGTGTGTTTGCCAGAAGATTTTTCCTGTTACCCAGCTTCCCTGATATGGATGCTGCTTGCTTGGGTATCCGGTCTACTCAAAGATTCTGCGCAATGTGTCTCCAGCAATTGGATTATAAGTTAAACTATGCTCTCCCTCAGCATACTCCAACCGGAAAAGAAAGAGATGACCATCTAGCCTCTCACAAAACAGGGGAAATTGTTTTGTTTTTGTAACAATCGCCACACTTTTCACGACGTTGAAAGGTAGAGAGAGAGTACCAGGTTTTGCAATGTTTTTGTTTTTTTTTCTTTCTGGGAAAACTGTGTTTCCTTTTTGCCTTGCCAAAAGTAGGACATTCGGTTTTCCATTGTGTATGGATGGGTGTTTTTCGTAGTTGTTTTTATTATTTTTTGGTTTTCCTCCCCCAACCTCGCGCACTCACTCTCTCACAACCCTCTACTTAGTTCATTATGTACTTCAGTACTGGTGCTGTTGTTGTTGGTTTTATGATTTTCTTGTGCTACGTTTTACTTCGCTAGGTTTCTTTTTTGATATTTACTATGAAGATTTTCATTTTTACTATACTAACGTGCTCGTTGTTGTTTTTATTGTGGCTGTCATTTTTTCATATTTTCTAGGGTTTTGTTTATATTTTAGCTAAAAGAACCCCCTTCACATCATAAACCGCACATAATAACGTAAGTAAATCGTTTGTTACTTAAGCAGCAGTTTAGAAGTATGATTTTCCTAAGTGGTTTTGCATACCCTACAGAAGATAGCACAATTATTGGGTTACTGCTTGGTTTTACGGTAAACTGATTGGAATATACCCCATAGGCGGGATACATAATTTTTAATATGTTTATAACCTCAACTATAATGTTGAGTGAATATTACATTTTTCATTTGGTTTCCAACTCTTCGATTTTGATTAGAATAAAATTCTATGTATTTTAAGTCATGTTGATTTTTTTTCGATTTCCATTTGTTGTCAAGTCTGGCTACCAAATTGTTATCATATAACATTGGGTATTGGGAATTCTGAAGATTTCAGACATCATTTTCTACCGTTAAGCGTCATAATCGGTATATTCAGGGTGCTATCCTGGTATAGTTAGATATTTTGGAATTCACCAGAAAAGGCAGTGCAACCGAACAGTTATGGTGGCACTTGACCTATCGAAGAACTTTGATACCGTCAACCATGCCAAGCTGTTCGAGGATATAGAGAAGACAAATCACCGACGGTTTTTGAAACGTTGGATAATAAACTATATGTGTGGACGCCAGTCCAATGTGGAATTCAGAAACAAGAACCCCGTAGAGTGAAACAGGGAGTTCCCCAAGGAGGGGTCATATCTCCGGAAATTTTAACCTCTTCCTTTCTGATACCACCGGACGACATAGAGATCGTAATGTATGCAGATGATTGGGCGATAATGGCGTCGGGTTCCACTATTGATGACATTTGTGAGTGGTAACACTTCTACATAGCTGATCTCGCATATTAATTTCATCTAAGGAATATGAAAATATCCGCCATAAAGTCAACACCCGCACTATTCACCACATGGACTGCTGAAATGAAGATTCCGCTAAACATAATGGTCGATGGAGAATTGATTCCGATCACTATCTACCCCTACCACTGAGAGTAACGTTCGACAACATTTCAAAGTCGTCTGCACTAGCCACTGCTTTATGCGATTAGCTGAGAAGTAGGAACAAGGTCCTCAAGATGCTAGCCGGCAGAACTTGGAGCGCTGACAAAGAAACCTTGTTCACCTCTTATAAAACAATAGGCCGGTCAGTGGTAAGCTATGCGGCACCAGTGTGGTTTGAGAATGTTGCCCTGAGAACTGCAGCATGGTGTCTCCTCATGACTCCAGTGGACCATCTACATGAGGAGACGAAAATCTTACCCGACCATCGACACAATTACATGCAGTACTTGCTTGGGTGCAATCGTCGGGAACACCCCTGTTTTAGTCTTATGGACAAAACTCCTCCGCCAAGGCGCCTCAGGAGAGATATAGAGAGAGAGAGGGAGAGAGAGGTCCAAAGATATAAACGTGAACCTCTAGATTGAGAAGCATATCAAGCAGGACTGAATGGTATTTACACGGACGCATACGAAGATCTTACCCGTCCATCGACACAATTATATTTTGTCAATGCAGTACTTGCTTGGGTGTTGTCGTCGAGAACACCCCTGTCATAGTCTTATGGACAGAACTCCCCCGCCCAGGCACGTAAGGAGAGATCTTCTAGACCTTGAGAGAGAGATATAGATCCAATGATATAAATGTGAACCTCTAGATCGAGAAGCATATCAAGCAGGTCTGATTGATATTCACACGGACGCAGTAGAGCAGTGTCGTTTGAATACCATAATCGGGGAACACCTCCATCCATCGCAGCAGAGGAGAAGAAACTGCCCTGACAAACACAAGTAGTCTTAGCTCATCTATGATCAGGATGGTGCAACCGCATCAATTTCTTTTGGGCGAGAATTGACGGCTCTATACCTAACACATGTTCTTCAAGTGGACTAGGACCACACGATACGTTGCACCTCTTCAGCTGCCCTGCTAAGCCGACTCACCTATCATTGAATTCAGTATGGACACAACCCATAGACATTACAATATTTAAGATAGAATGCTGAAATTTTGCTCAACTAAGATCAGGATGGGGCAACCGACTCAATTCCTATTGGGCAAGAATTGACGGCTCTATACCTAACACATGTTCTTCAAGTGGTCCTAGTCCACTTACACGATACGTTGCACCTCTTCAGCTGCCCAGCTAAGCCGACTCACCTATCACCGAATTCAATATGGACACAACCCATTCAAGTCGCAACATCACATACCCTACGCAACGCAACCGAACTCCAATTTTCTGCAGGTCTATATTCCGTGCCTAAGCGATACTTTGAGGCATTAGTTTAGATGTCAAGAGGTCCTCTTTCTTACCCTTGCATATTTTACGAACCATGGTTTCCCGGAGTAAACATTTACACCATACGAATCAAAATGGGTGTTTTACACACAAGAGTCTTGGTTCACTTGATTTAAATAAATAGATGGCCAGGTCCTTTCCACATGTAACATTTGTGATGTCCGGCTTACAATAGTGGCCTCTAGAGCGATACATAAAAAGTTTTTGATCCATTCCATATCCTTAAGATTATCTGATCATTATCGAAATTTGTAGGTATCGTTTCTGAACGAAACCGGAACCTCATGTATAATTTCATAGCTATCCGTGGTAATGCTTATTACAAAATCAAAATACGTATAATTCCCACATTCGAGTATATACAACAATATAATTGGTATCAATTTAAAGGTCAACCACTCCGCTTGGATATAGATCAAATCCTCGGGTCTATATTCTCGGAAGTAAATAGGAATATTGTAATTTTAGACACAAAAGTCTGGATCCATTTGACCCGTTAAATATTAACCGATATTATCCAACCACCATGCGTATTCTTTGGTCATACCCCTTTCTCTCGGGCTAAAACTGTGGCCTCTAGAGCGACCAGAAAAAAGTCCAAAATAACGTTTTTGGACCATATCATAATCCTTATATTAATCAATCATTAGCAAAACTGTAGGGGTATTCTTTGGCCAGATCCCGGCTTAAAATTTCGTGGCGATTGGTCCATAACTGTGCCCTGTATCGTGTTTACATACTAACGTGGACGGAATGACGAACAGACAGTTATTCCAGATATTCGATTAGTAAACTAAATATGGATCTAGAAACAATATTTCACGGGGTTACAAACTCTTGGGTCACACAAAGCTATAACACCCTTACAACATAGTGGTGTAGTGAATAAATAACATTTTATTAGCAAACTATATAAAATTTCTCCTCCTGTTATGTTTTCCATGAAACATCTAACATGACCATTAATTGTTGTAGCCTGTCCTAGGTAATACCGCTCCAATTGTACGCAGTGTGGTTGCGGTCCTTAGTTACTTAGTGTTACAATTGGTCTCTGGGTGGTGCTATCTTCTGTCATTCCAATAAACAACGCCTCCTTAAAATGTTCATGGTTCATGTCCTTGCTTATTTAGATGGTCCTATCTCCTGCCATTCGGATACATTTCATATGGAGGGGATTTAAGCCTCTGTTATACCCTTTACCACACTGTGGTACAGAGTATATGTTTGTAACAGGAAAATCGAGATAGACCCATGGTTTCTTTTGAGAATATACATAGAATCACTTTCTGAGTCGATTTATGCATGTCCGTCTGTCCGTCCATGTATTTTTGTTAACAAAGTACGGGTCGCATTTATGATCCGTATTGGATGAAATTCGGAAAAATCGGTTCATATTTAGATATAGCTCCCATATATATTTTCCTTCGATTTAAGGTAAATGGAGTACCAAAGTCCCTATATATCTTTCGATTTGCGCGAAATTTGGCATAGCGTATTGAATTAAGTAAAGAATGGTGTGTGAAAAGTTTCGTGAAAATCGGTTCAGATTTAGATATAGCTCCCATATATAGTTTCAGCCGATTTTAGGTAGATAGTCCACTAAAGTCCCTATATATATTTCGATTTGCACGAAATTTGGCACAGCGTAATGAATAAGGTCTACAATGATGTGTGTTAAGTTTCGTGAAAATCGGTTCAGATTTGGATATACCTCCCATATATAGCTTCGTCCGATTTAAGGTAAATTGTGTATCAAAGTCCCTATATATCTTTCGATTTGCACGAAATTTGGCATAGCGTACTGAATTAAGTTTAGAATGATGTGTGCAATCTGTTCAGATTTGGATGTAGCTCCCATATATTTTCATCCGATTTTAGGTAATTGGTGCACCATCTTTCGATTTGAAAAATTTTAGTATAGGGTACTGAATTAAGACTAGAATGATGTATCTAGGCCGATTGACACAACGTACTGAAGTAATATAAATTAGTCTCTGGCAAGTTTCCCTGTTAGCATACATATGTAGAATATACCCAAAGTGGTGAAGGGTATCATATAGTCGGCCCTGCCCGACTTTACTACTTTCCTTACTGGTTTTAATATTCAAAAACCACTTTGAAATAATTTTTTCCTCTTCCGTTGCGATTCGAACCCATCGGTTCGTTGTCTGGCACATAAGACACTGTTTTATTGTTTATAAATTTCTTCAGAGTTCTTCCTAAAATTCTGAATATATTTCTTAAATTTCGATGTTGTTTAAATATTGTAATTAGTGTTGAAAAGTCATATTTTCTGTCTGTCAAACAATTGCTTACATATACAGCACAATCTTGTCGACTTTGCCATCCTCAGCCGTTTTTTATTGTTTCCATGTTTTTGTGCTATCATTTCCCTAAGATTTCCCCTATGCATCACATACACACACAAAACATCAACTGCGGCTTATTTTAAGTTAGCTTGACACAACAAAAACGTAAACTAAAAAGATTTAATTACGATAATTCTTGCCAACAAATTGTCATCGTCATCATAGAAGTGAAGAAAGAAGATTTCATTCTTATTGTCGTGTATATATGTATGTCTTCGTCTTCGTCAACAAATGTACGTCAATCATCATGAATACTAGAAATTAAAATTTGTAATTTCTTTAAAGAAAAAAGAACACACATCTGATTCGTTATTCTCTCTAATGAATAGGCTAGACAATTATCTTAATTTTTGAGAAAAAATAAAGAAACAGAAAATACACAAATTTAATTAAAACGGAAGTCGAGTGACACATAAATTGATTTGGTTTGTATTTGTTATGTAAATTGAATTATTCTTAGTAAATAAGATAGTTGAGTTCATTCTTCGGACGGTGATTCAATGAAGAACTAATTGCTAAACAGAACTGGAAAAATGCGGTAAAATGGATAAAGTAATGAAAATAGTAAAGTGTGTTAATAAAAGCAGTTGTTAAATATTGTCGGTAATTTCGAATGAAATTCAAATAATTCAAAATGTTGTAATTTGTAGAAATGAAGGTTTAAGTACTTCAGAAATAATATTAATATAAAATATAATATAAATAATTAAAATTTTTGGTCGTAATGGTATTACGAAAGAATATCATAACACATAGGCACCTTTTATAAGCCATAGAATGCAAATTTTGTAATTTTTCACAAAAGAAGTCTGGGTCCATTTGACCCGTCAAATATTTATACTTATTCCATGGACAGACCCCTTTCTCTGTGTAAAATATTGAGATGTTTGGGTCATCATTATGGCCTCTATAGCGTCCAAAAGAACAGACAAAAACAAACTTCATTACCATAGGGATCTTCTCGGACTAGAACCCGTCCTTCTTGCGAAATTTGGCGGCGATTGTTCCATAGCGGTGGCCTGTATCGTGTTGTAACAATGAGCAGGCGGACGGATGTACGGCACGCTAATGTGGTAGATTTTAAAAATATATTAGGTCCTTTCAGAGATATAAGTGCCGACCAAGGTGACTGACATTCCTTGTTCTTAGATATATAAATTAATTTTTCCATATATAATTCCCACTCCACGTTGCCGTATTTTCCAACCGAAGAGTCTGTAATTTGGCATTGATGTTATCAGTTTTAATTTTCCAAACGAATTAACCGATTCTCGATTCTTGAAGGGTAAAACCCATATTAAACCCCCTTTTGCCGAATGGCAAAGAATTTGGCTACATTTACAAATAGAAATGGCAGTATTTTGCAAAAATATTTCTATATGTTGAGATAGTCCGGTATAAAGATCCCGATCTATTTTCGGGTTTTTTGGCGCATTTATCAACCAAAGTAGCTTTAATTAGGCATTTCGTGCACCCGGTGGTTGAAAACATATTTGCAGAACAGTTTTAATATAATCCTTGTTTCGACTTAACCCACAAATGCAAGTCCTCTCCAGTTGTATTTATTTTGATGATTTCAGCCGCATTTTTCAACCAAAGAGGCTTTAATTCCGTGTTCTTGAAGGATGAAATAAAAATGTTTAATATAGATTGGTGTTTTTTCGTAGCTTCTATATTCAGATCCCATCCAAATTTGATGATCCTAAACGAATTTTCGGATCGAAGAAACAGGAATTGGGCGTTCTGGATCGTGGTTATAAGGACTTCTTCGCAAAAATTTCTATCGACTTAATAATGTATAATTTGTGACCTCAGACGATAAACTACATCCTCTAAAAATATTTCGAAAATATTTCACATTTTCATTAGATTTAATTTCTAACTGATATGAATTCAATTTGATTTCCCAGTTTTTTTTCCTGTTACTCCTCTTGGAAGCCTAGGGCTTCCAACAAAGCACCGCCATCTTGGCCTTGTAACATTATGTTTTACTGGTGCTGTTAATTTTTATGGCCTTTGCGTGCCAGCCTCCCCAGATCTTCTACTTTTGACTGCATGTTGGATATGTTGTGTCTATGTGTTTGAGCTGTTGTGAGAGACTCCATGTTCTGTTAGATCAGATTTCATTCATTATTTCATCCAGTAAAATTAGGAACAGTAGGATTGGCAGAAGGTATCCTTGTTTTACTCCTATGTTGGTGCGAATCGGTTGGCTTGTGTTGCCGATGTGAAAAAAACTGAGAGTTCTACATGTTCGAACATTGCTCATATTCTCCTTTCTCCTTGACTTTGAATTTTTGGGAAGTTGGGCTGATATCACAGAAGTGGGTGTAAATATGAACCTCTTATTTTCCTATATATGAAGACTTTGACGTCCTTCTGGTCAAAGCACCGCCATCTTGGCCTTGTAACATTATGTTTTACTGGTGCTGTTAATTTTTATGGCCTTTGCGTGCCAGCCTCCCCAGATCTTCTACTTTTGACTGCATGTTGGATATGTTGTGTCTATGTGTTTGAGCTGTTGTGAGAGACTCCATGTTCTGTTAGATCAGATTTCATTCATTATTTCATCCAGTAAAATTAGGAACAGTAGGATTGGCAGAAGGTATCCTTGTTTTACTCCTATGTTGGTGCGAATCGGTTGGCTTGTGTTGCCGATGTGAAAAAAACTGAGAGTTCTACATGTTCGAACATTGCTCATATTCTCCTTTCTCCTTGACTTTGAATTTTTGGGAAGTTGGGCTGATATCACAGAAGTGGGTGTAAATATGAACCTCTTATTTTCCTATATATGAAGACTTTGACGTCCTTCTGGTCAAAGCACCGCCATCTTGGCCTTGTAACATTATGTTTTACTGGTGCTGTTAATTTTTATGGCCTTTGCGTGCCAGCCTCCCCAGATCTTCTACTTTTGACTGCATGTTGGATATGTTGTGTCTATGTGTTTGAGCTGTTGTGAGAGACTCCATGTTCTGTTAGATCAGATTTCATTCATTATTTCATCCAGTAAAATTAGGAACAGTAGGATTGGCAGAAGGTATCCTTGTTTTACTCCTATGTTGGTGCGAATCGGTTGGCTTGTGTTGCCGATGTGAAAAAAACTGAGAGTTCTACATGTTCGAACATTGCTCATATTCTCCTTTCTCCTTGACTTTGAATTTTTGGGAAGTTGGGCTGATATCACAGAAGTGGGTGTAAATATGAACCTCTTATTTTCCTATATATGAAGACTTTGACGTCCTTCTGGTCTTATATATGAAGTCTTCCTAGTCTACTATATGAAGACTTTCTGGCCTTCATTATGAAGATCATCTATATGAAGATTTTCTGGTATTCGATATGACGACCTACTCCGGTCTTAAATATGAAGACCTTCTGGTCTTCGATATGAAGATCTTTTCTGGTCTTCTATATGAAGACCTTCTGGTCATCTAATGAAGATCTTCTTGTCTTCCTTATAAAGACCTTATGGAGTTCTTTGTTAAACCCCCCTATATATAGACCCTTTCTGTTCTTCTTAAATAAGTGTTTCTGCTCTTCTATAGAAGGCCTTCTCGTCTTTTAGAAGAAAAAAATTGCTCCTCTTCAGCTCTTTTTTGAAGAAGACCTTCAGCACTTATTTGAAGAAGACTTTCAGCTATTCTTTCGGATTTAGAAGAAGACCTCCATAAAGTGTTTTAAGAATCTCCACTTTTTGCCATAGCACCAATAAAGAGGATATTGGTATTTTGTTTGTTGAGTTTAATTTTAACGATATATTGAAAACTTAAAAAAAATATTATCATCCAAATATAGGTTTTTGGTCCTCTATGGTGGAGGGAATCCAATAACTGGGATGGCGATTTGCGTCGGCCCTATTAGTTTCGGCATTTTTTTCTACTAAAACATTTTTAGTAGGCATGAGTATGTGTCTATTAACTCATTTGGTACCACTGTCCCCTTAAAGCTTAAAAATTAAGTATTCTATTTTGTTGAACAAATCTCTAGCATTATACGAATTAATAAACTCTATGCATATTTCTAACCTACATTAATTCCCAAATTGTGAATATAATACGTATTTTAAAGCGAATTAAATAAATTCACCACAGACAGCCACCAACAATATTTCATTTCACCACAGTCTGACCAAAAATCTCTTATACTTCATACTCCCCAACATAAATGTTACCAAAAATCTCTGCTACACAACATATTCACCACACAAGTCCTTTTCCTTACACTCTCCACTTTTGTTATGATTTCAGTTTTTTGTTTTTATTTTCTTCCTGTCTTGTTTTGCTTTTCACATTCGTAATAACGTAAAACGTAGTGCTGACAAAAGGCGGACCGAACAAAAGAACCAAAATTCTCATACAGCAACATAAGCAGAGCGCATAATATTTTTTGTTCGCATTTCATTTTAAGGCGCAAATTCGTAAAGGCGCAATATGCCAACAACAACAAAAACCATTACGCCACAACATAATCTCTTCACTGAATGTCCTTTGAATGGGTGTGTATGTATGAAGAAAAAAACCTATGTGCGAGTGTGTGTGTGTACGTTTTATGTTTCATAATAACGCAGCAATATGGAAAACACACAAAAATAGCAATATTGAAACAATGAAGTTGTTATTGTTTTACTCGTACACATACACACGTACAAAGTACATATTCTCACGTAGCAAAGGGACAAAGGACAATTATTGCTTTGTAATGCCGGTCGGTGTGCGTTGTAAATAAATTGAAAGACTACCATGATGATGATGAGGGAAAGAAAAATAGATGTGTATTTTTGTGTTCTAGGACAAGACCAGAATTATTGAAAACTCTTAGCGAAAAACTTGATGATGTGAATTTGATGCGCACTTCGGCATTGTTGCGTTTTAGTTTTTCTTTGGAAGTATTGTGATTGGTTGAAAGTAAATTTTCATCACTTCCTCTTTAACGAGAACCACTGATCTTTCATATGAAGGCCTTCTTGTTTTCTACATGAAGAAATTCTGGTCTTCTATATGGAGGCCTGTTGTTCTTCTATACAATGATCTTCTGGTCTTCTATATGAAGACCTCTTGGTCTTTTATGAGAATACCGTTTGTTTTTCAATATGAAGTCCCTCAGGTCTTCTATATGAAGTCCTTCAGGTCTTCTATATGAAGAACCTTGTGGACCTTTTGGATATTTTATCTATGGAGACCTTCTGTTCTTCTATATGAAGAACTTCTGGTCTTCTTATGATGATATTCTAGACTTATCTATGGAGACCTTCTGTTCTTCTCTATGAAGACCTGGCCTTCTATATGAAGACCTTCTGGTCTTCCATATGAAGACCTTCTGGTCTTCTATATGAAGACCTTCTGGTCTTCTATATGAAGACCTTCTGGTCTTCTATATGAAGACATTCTGGTCTTCTATATGAAGACCTTCTGGTATTCTATATGAAGACTTTCTGGTCTTCTATATGAAGACCTTCTGGCCTTCTATATAAAGGCCTTCTGTTCTTCTATATGAAACCCTCCTGGTATTCTATATGAAGACCTTCTGGTCTTCTATATGAAGACCTTCTGGTCTTCTATATGAAGACCTTCTGGTCTTCGATATGAAGGCCTTATGGTCGTCTATATGAAGACCTTATGGTCTTCTGTATGAAGACCTTATGGTCTTCTATATGAAGACCTTATGGTCTTCTATATGAAGACCTTATGGTCTTCTATATGAAGACCTTATGGTCTTCTATATGAAGACCATGTGAAGACCTTATGGTCTTCTATATGAAGACCTTATGGTGTTCCATGTGAAGACCTTATGGTCTTCTATATGAAGACCTTATGGTCTTCTATACGAAGACCTTCTGGTCTTCTATATGAAGACCTTCTGGTCTTCTATATGAAGTTTTGCTGGTCTTGTACATGTAGGTCTGCTGGTCTTCTATTCTTTTAGCTATTTTATAAAAAAACTTTCTGCTCTTCTTAAAGAAGTTTTTCTGCTTTTCTATAGGAAGGCATTCTGCTCTTGTTGAAGAAAATATTTTGCTCCTGAATAAAGTAGACATTCAGCTCTTCCATGAACAAGACCTTAAGCTCTTCTTTGAAGAAGACCTTCTGCTCTTCTATAATGAAGACCTTCAGCTCTTCTATAAAGAAGACGTTCACTCCTTCTAGAGGTAAGACCCTCAGCTCTTCTATGAATAATATTTTAGCTCTTCTATGAAGAATGCATTCTTTTCTTTTATTAAGAAAACATTCTGTTTTTTATTAAGAAGACTTTTAGCTTTTCCTAGAATGAAGAAGAATACCTACAAGTCTTTTAGGAAGAATACCTTCAACTCTTTTAGAAGGAAGACCTTCAGCTTATTTATGAAGATAACCCTCAGCGGTTCTATGAAAAAAGCCTTCAGATCTTCTATGAAGAATATTTTTAGCTTTTCTATGAAGAAGAACTTTTGTTCTTTTATTAAGAACACATTTTGCTCTTTTATTAAGAAGATCTTCAGCTCTTCTATGTAGAAGGCCTTCAGCTTTTCTATGAAGAATACCTTCAACTCTTTCAGGAAGAGTACCTTCAACTCTTTTAGGAGGAAGGCCTTCAGCTATTGTATGAAGAATGCCTTCAGATCTTCTATGAAGACGACCTTCTAATTCTTTGAGAGAAAACCCTGCCGGCTTTGCAGACCTAACCTGACCAAAATCTAATGACACCCTCTTGACATTTATTAGCTTAGTAATTTGTTTCAGAAATATACCTTATAAAACTAATCAAAACACTAAAATATGCCGCACAAACCATAAACTACCGATACCCCACTGATATTCCCACCACTTCATTTCCGGAGTATTTAATTGATAATTGCAAAAATATGTGCCGAATCTGATATCTCTAAAAATTTTAAAGAGATATATTTAAATAGATTTGTCATATAACAGCGGGTGATTTTCCCCACCCTAACAGACTGAGTGAAAATTTTAAACCAATTTCCTTAACACCCTTCAATACCTCATGCTGTAAAATTTACCCTATTTAACCTTATCACACGTATTTCTGAAAAAAAATTCAAATTACAATGCCAACAAACTGTGAAAAATTGCATTTCATTTAAATGAAAAGTATTTCTGTTTTTCCATTTTCCACTCTCCATCCAGTTTGTTTTTTAATGTGCTTTGGAAACTGAATCCGAACAGTGGTGATGTGCCAAGTGTGCCATTCGTTTTATAATTCGGATTATTATGTCAATGAACGCCAAAGCCTCTGTATTTGTTGGCTTTTTCTGTAGGATTCTTCTAGTTGTTGTTATTGTCGTTGTTGATGTTGTTGGGAAAACAAAAGTTTTCTTTTCCTTTCTTGTGTAAAATTTTTCATTTGCTTTTTTTGTGTGCTAAACCTTTTCTTTTTTACTCCCTACTCCCTTTGCATTCATCACATTCGCATTCGTATTTACAATAACAAAATATGTGGCACAAGCGATGTGTAAACAGAGTCGAGATATGAAAGTTGCAAAGAGGTGTTGGTAATGTGTGTGTGGACACATGTGGCACAGTGTGCAGAAGTTGGATATTTTAGTTCTTCATTATTTCTAATAGAATTATTAAGAAGTGCTCTTCAGATCAGTTTTGCTATGAAGAAGATCTTTAGCTCCTTTATGAAGAAGACCTTCAGCTCTTCTATGAAGAAGACCTTCAGCTCTTCTATGAAGAAGACCTTCAGCTCTTCTATGAAGAAGACCTTCAGCTCTTCTATGAAGAAGACCTTCAGCTCTTCTGTGCAGAAGTATAGTTTCAGCTCTTCTATGAAGAAGACCTTCAGCTCTTCTATGAAGAAGACCTTCAGCTCTTCTATGAAGAAGACCTTCAGCTCTTCTATGAAGAAGACCTTCAGCTCTTCTATGAAGAAGACCTTCAGCTCTTCTATGAAGAAGAAGACCTTCAGCTCTTCTATGAAGAAGACCTTCAGCTCTTCTATGAAGAAGACCTTCAGCTCTTCTATGAAGAAGACCTTCAGCTCTTCTATGAAGAAGACCTTCAGCTCTTCTATGAAGAAGACCTTCAGCTCTTCTATGAAGAAGACCTTCAGCTCTTCTATGAAGAAGACCTTCAGCTCTTCTATGAAGAAGACCTTCAGCTCTTCTATGAAGAAGACCTTCAGCTCTTCTATGAAGAAGACCTTCAGCTCTTCTATGAAGAAGACCTTCAGCTCTTCTATGAAAAAGTCCTTCAGCCCTTCTATGAAGAAGTGCTTCAGCTCTTCTATGAAAAAGAATAAGACCTTCATATCTTCAATAAAGAAGACCTTCAGCTATTCTATGGAGAAGACCTTCAGCTCTTCTATGAAGAAGACCTTCAGCTCTTCTATGAAGAAGACCTTCAGCTCTTCTATGAAGAAGACCTTCAGCTCTTCTATGAAGAAGACCTTCAGCTCTTCTATGAAGAAGACCTTCAGCTCTTCTATGAAGAAGACCTTCAGCTCTTCTATGAAGAAGACCTTCAGCTCTTCTATGAAGAAGACCTTCAGCTCTTCTATGAAGAAGACCTTCAGCTCTTCTATGAAGAAGACCTTCAGCTCTTCTATGAAGAAGACCTTCAGCTCTTCTATGAAGAAGACCTTCAGCTCTTCTATGAAGAAGACCTTCAGCTCTTCTATGAAGAAGACCTTCAGCTCTTCTATGAGGAAGACCTTCAGCTCTTCTATGAGGAAGACCTTCAGCTTTTCTATGAGTAAGAATTTCTTCTATGAGGAAGACCTTCAGCTCTTCTATGAGGAAGACCTTCAGCTCTTCTATGAGGAAGACCTTCAGCTCTTCTATGAGGAAGACCTTCAGCTCTTCTATGAGGAAGACCTTCAGCTCTTCTATGAGGAAGACCTTCAGCTCTTCTATGAGGAAGACCTTCAGCTCTTCTATGAGGAAGACCTTCAGCTCTTCTATGAGGAAGACCTTCAGCTCTTCTATGAGGAAGACCTTCAGCTCTTCTATGAGGAAGACCTTCAGCTCTTCTATGAGGAAGACCTTCAGCTCTTTTATGAGGAAGACCTTCAGCTCTTCTATGAAGAAGACCCTCAGGTCCTTCTATGATGTATGCCTCTTCCTCTTCCTATAAATAAGACCCCTTTATGTCTTCAATGAAAAAGAAGACCTATAAAAAAAGACCTTCCTTTCTATAAAGAATAAGAAGGCCTTCAGCTCTGCTATGAAGAAGATGACCTGCAGCTCTTCCTATAAAAAGTACGACCTTTAGACATTCTATCCTCTTCTTCTAATTAAGACATTTAGGTCTACTCTGAAGAAGAAGATGTTCAGCTCTTTCATGAAGAAAAATAATTTAAGCTATTTCATGAAGATGATCTTCATATTTTTCTATGAGGAGACCCTCAAATCTTCTCCAAAGAATACCTTTTTCTGATCTACTTGAAAAATCTGAGGATAGGTGGCCTTTTAAACACTGTTCAAAAACTGTTTTCCCTCTGTTGCTAATGCTTTTGTTGCAAACTAAAAGTGGCAAACAGCAGTAGTATTAAATGTCATAAACACACATACATACCTACATACATACACACGCACACAACTGTAGACATACATTGCAACACTTTGCTCTACAAGGAGTGAAAAATAGTGTTAACAGATTCAAAAACACAAATGTCGCTTGAATATTTTTCTCTCTCTACCGGATTGGGCCATATATGAGCCATGCCTTTGTAAATGCGGCATTTCGTTTCAGTTTTCCTCTTTCTTTTTTGCTCGGATTTATGCCAAAAGTATTCATTCAGTCCGGCATGTTTCACATTATCTTTGACATCTGTTTATGGCCACATTCCGCCTCATATGCTCTTGGCTCCAGAGTTTCCTATTTTCTTTTGTTTGTAATCATGTGTGTGTGTTTTTGTATTCTTCATTGTTGCTCGTTTTTGGTGTTAATTTTTAATGCTAGAAGCAACAAGGAAATATTCCGGGTTTCTGTTATTACGTCTATGGGAGAAATTAACTCCAATCTTAGTTTCATTTTGTACATATTTCATATGACGTGTTTGCATATGTAGGTATGTGTGTAATGATGTGTCGACATCATTATCATAATCATAAGAAGATGAAATAGCGGAATTCTTCTTTTTAAGTTGTACTTGCGAGGCATTATTAAAAGAAAATGTCAAGTGTGACATGGTGCAAGAAGAAGTTCAACGATGTTTTAATTATTGATTATTCGATCAGAGATGATGGTAGCTGTTATAGTTGAATTTTAATTAAAATAATGAAACTTTAAAAATTAATAATACTCTTGAGAAGTTTTTCTCTTTATAGAAGTTATTATATTAAATAATAAAGAGTTGTTTTGTAGATATTATTGTTTTGGTAATACTGGTTCATACAGTTCACGCTCATTTCGTATTTTATTTCATTGTAAAAAATCTTCAGTTTAAGCTTTAATTTAACCACCAAAGGTCTTCCAATCGAACAACGCTTGCAAATCATTTTATTGCAAAATTCGTGGTTTATTAAGAATATTCATTCTTCATCTTCAATTTTATGGTCAGATCATGTGCACAAATTGTCCATTCTGGAGTTTAGAAGAGCCAGAAGCATTGTAAAAGCTATCAATGCATCAAGAAGAAATCACAGTTTGGTGCGTTCAATGGGCATCGTTGGATCCTATTTCTTTAAAGATGCGCTACCGTGACTTTTTCAAAATTTATTTCCTACAAGAGATTAACTTTCATGACATGTGGTTTCCAGAAGATGGTGCAACGTAACGGACAGTACGCGTAAAAATGGACTTATTGAGAGGCAATTTCTCTGAATTATATTCGGATTTTTGCCTATAAAAAATTATCCTTTTATATACTTACCCTAATATATTTTTTTATTTCTTAAGATAGTTTTCATTGTGGAATAGCCCCAATGTTCTGTACATTGCTGACTACTCTCAATCTGTTTCTCTACCAAAATTAATAAGCATTGGTTAAGGGTAGGTTCTGTATTTTCTCAATTTAGGTATTTTGTTTAAGCTAATAAACTGTTTGTCTAGAAAAACTCCCTACCAAGACTTACAAATATTTGTCCAAGTTTCGCCGTAGCCCGCATGTAACGTATAAAGATTTAGGCAAGTTGTTCAACCGAATTGGCTCTAAATTATTACATTATATTATCATTGGGTGTGAAATCTTCTTTATAAATAATATCATCATCATCCCCACATTTTCCATCATATTAACTCCAATTTGGCATTGTGGGTTTTTGGGGGCTTACATTTGTATGTGGAAAATGTTTCAAAAAAATACAAGTTTTGACATAGCCACACATAAAGGTTTCAGTACTTTTGCAGCATTTTCCCATTGTAGGGGCTGTAATTTGGCATTCCGAGTTGTCACAGGTTAAAAAAATGTCCTAGGAGGAAATATTCAATATATATCCATGTTTGGACATAGCACCCATACAAAGGTTCTTTCTCATTTTCGGTATTTTGAAAAAGTCCATATTTTTACAGAGCCTCCATATATAGAAGGGCCTAACCAATTTACTGCATTTTGAAGATTTTACCTCCACAATGGTTTTAATCTAGCATTCGAGTTTCCTAGTGAACAAGAAAATGTTTTCAGAATCTCTCTCTCTCTCTCTCATACAATGGCACAACATACTTTCATGTACTTTGAAATTACTAGTAATTTTTTTTCATCTGAGGGTTTTTTTTAAGTTCCCCAAATAAACTACTAGCAGACAATTTACAATCACATAACCGACCTTGTTAAGAAATTATGAATGTACACCACATCGTGGAGGGTATAACAAGTTTGACCCGGTGGATTTTAACATGTATTTAACATTTAGCTCAGCAAAGATCTGCTACGTACCAAACCATTGTCATGTCTTTAACTAATTCTCTGCAAATTTCCATCGAGACGTTTTGCATTTTTAGCAGAAACGTGCTCAGTACGGTTCTTCCACCGTAAAACAAAGTTGTTCTAATTGGATCCCGCACAATTTGATAATTAGTTAAAGAAAGACCCGTAGCGATTGGTTCCAAATTATGGATCTATGCGCAGCAATTGACCATGGGGACCTTCGAACCAAATCCATATAATAAAGGAAGCCGCTCAAAGCAAATCGTAGCCTATTTCTTCGCAATACTTTGTATAAGGCGATCGTTCTGCTTGAGCACTGTAGTGAAGTCAATTCTGAGTGGTACACCACAATTTGTTATACCCTTCACCACACTGTGGTACAGGGTATTATGTCTTTGTGCATATATTTGTAACAGGCAAAAGGAATCGAGATAGACCCATGGGACCCTTTTGAGAATATGCATAGAATCACTTTCTGAGTCGATTTATGTATGTCCGTCCGTTAAATTGTAACCAAAGTACAGGTCGCATTTATAATCCCATTTGGCTGAAATTTGGTACAGCTCATTTATTTGGCCTAAGAACGAACCCTATTGAAATTGGGAAAAATCGGTTCAGATTTAGATATAGCTCCCATATATATTATTGTCCGATTTAAGGACTTTAGTCCCTGAAAATCATTCGATTTGCACGAATTTTTGCATAGCGTACTGAATTAAGTCTAGAATGATGTGTGCTAAGTTTCGTGAAAATCGGTTCAGATTTAGATATAGTTCCCATATATAGTTTCGCCCGATTTTTGGTAAATGGTGCACCAAAGTCCCTCAAAATTCTTCGATTTGCACGAATTTTGGCATAGTTCACTAAATTAAGTCCAGAAAGACGTGTGCTAAGTTTTGTGAAAATCGGTTGAGATTTAGATATAGCTCCCATGTATATCTTCGTCCGATTTAAGGTAAATAGTGCATCATAGCATAGCATTTTCAAAATTTAGCATAGATTGCAGAATGACATGTGTAGGGATTGATGTTAGTCGGTTCAGATATAGATAAAGATCACATATTTAAGTTCGTTCAATTTCATTTAAATTTTTCTTCGAAAAAAAAATCTTTTAGGATACATAAATCTTTAGGATCATATAGTCGGCATAGTCCGACTTTACTACTTTCCTTACGGATTTTTCTGAGGTCTTTGGGGAAACATCAAAAACAAAAGAAAAACGATGGCGAACCATTTTGTGTTCAATGTCCAGCTCTCACATATCGAATCAAACCAGCGCTTTCTTGACCGACAAAAAAATGGAATTGATGGTCGTTCCGATGAAGAACCGAACAACTTATTTTTATGCTCGCATTTTGTGGGGCTATATCAAAACGGGTCTTAATATCAGACGTAACATGGCCCGGGAGCTAAAAATTGACCATGAAACTGTTTTAAACCATTTACACAAAGTTAGATTCAAAAAAAGTCCTATAGTTCATATAAAAATAATGGAGTTCTTTTTCCCCAACCTAATATTATATATTAAAGTTTTAAAATTAAATTTAAGATATTGAAAAAAAATCTCTGGCGATATTTGGATTAAGACAATTTGGTCTGTTTTGTGATTACACGTCTTTATAAATACCAATTGGTATGTATAGAGGCCGATCGAAAATATAAAGAGACCACAGGTCTGTCTAAAAACACACCTGTGGTTTCTAAAGACCTATGGTCTCTCAAAAGACCTGTGGTCTCTATACACTTTCAATCGGCCTGTATACAGATAAATTGAACGCCAATTGGTGTGTATATATAGACATAGTGTTTTTTATAGTTTAATTGATCTGTATAGAGACCACAGACCTTTATAAAGACCAATTGGTCTGTAGACAGGCCGATTGGTAGTTTATAGATACCACAGGTCTGTGGACACCATAGGTCTTTAGAAACCACCGGTGTGTTTTTAGACAGACCTGTGGTCTCTATATATTCTCAATTGGCCTCTATAAAGACCAAAGGCCTGTATAAAGACCAATTAGTCTGTGTAGAGAAAATAGGGGTGTATTGGGATCAATTGGACTTTATAAAGACCTGTTGTCGGTATACAGACCACACGTCTTTCATTATTAGGCCAGTAATTTAAGTTGTAGCCCTTGTACATGGGTCAAATAAATGTAAAAAATAGTTTTGATATATATAAAATGTTTATAAGACTAAAGTTTATGTAGAAAAGCATTTAATTAAAAAATATGAGTATGTACAAATATATGTATTATGTGTATATACATATATGAACATATTAGGAATATGAGAAATTAGTTGTCCCCTGGAAAAAAAACTACATTTCCCCAAGTTAAGAACCGAGTGATGTTGTTGCTATTAGTGTGACGTTTAGGGTGCAAAGTGCATTTGGTTTTTTATAAAACAAGTGCTTAAGAACATGTGGTGTGTTAAGATTATGTGTTGAGTGGTTTGAAAACATGTTGTAATGAAATTCACACAAACACACATATACAAATCATGCACAAAACACCAACTAATAACTTCCAAATGAATAGAAAACATTCCTTCCTCTTTCGACTTCCACCAAATGTGTTACAGCGGGTGTTTGGAGGCAAAGAGATTTCCATCATAATTACAATTATAATATAAATATATCAACGAACTATAAACACTAAATAATAAATTTAATAAAAAATGGTGTTAGAAACAAAACTATGTAAACTATGCAAATTACTTAAAGAAATTTTCCAAAACCCAATATTTATTTTAAAAAAAGTATATAGGCAAAAGAATGATAGAAAACTTAATTCACTAATTTTCTAGATTAATTCGTTTATTTTAATTTTATTTGTTTGCCAACCTTTTTGATAGTGATGCTGAAACTTGTTCCAGATTCGTGCTGGCTGATTTTCGTTCTTGGTTATTACTTGAATTTCAAATTAGTTTTGTTTTTATTTTTTGCGGTTTATTCAATTTTTTTATTTTCGTTATGGTTATAATGGGGCACACACACAGAGACACAGATTGAAACATACAGTTTGTTTTTGACACACAGAAATTATGAAAGAAAGAAAAAAAGTAGGAAACAAAAAAGAAAAACATTTAAACAAACGAAAAATTAAAACATGATTTTTATTAAAAATTGTTTTTATTAGTAATTCGTTTTAATTGTTAGTTTGTTAGTAAAAAAATGGACGGTTAGGTATTTTTGATTGAAATTTAAAATTGAACACTACGTAAATATGGAAAAAATCAACTCTTTGAATTGAATGTTCACGATTATTTAAATATTTCTATAGAGAGGTATAATAATCGTATTTATCTAAATTGTAATTTATATTCTGATCACTTTAAGATTGACCAGTTTGGAAAAGTTAAGGCTATGCAGAATTCTCCGTTTCTGTTATATTGCGTTTTTTTTTCTCTAAAGTTTGGTCATTTTGTGGGCGATGTATCAAGGAGTGAACGTTTTTTTTTTAATTTTCGAACTTGATCTGAGCTTGGAAGGGGAATTGCGATGAGCAAAGTTTGGATAAACCGGTTACTCATTTTCTTAGCTATCCTGCGCACCAGTCAGGCAGCACATAAAACAAATTGAAAGGCCGTTTCTAAATCTACACCATATTGTCTAAAAACGATATTTCGATGAGGGACATATATTGTCGTATCATTAGACAGAGGCTGAGGGTGTTAGTTAAACCTGGAGGTAATGCGATAGTTTGATCACCGACCTTTAGGGCTTATTATCCGCGGACCAACACTGACAAGGTTATTTTCCCGTGCATAAACTAAATAACTCAGTGCCGGTCGGCGTCGTTGATCTGTCCACGAGTCACGCCCGTTTGCCATCCTGCGGTCGTGAGCAACAAATGTAGCTCTCTTGGCATTTATAATCGAGGTGTACCGCCAAAGAAGCAAATGATGAGTGAGAAGTGAGCAATGATATTGCTTAGTACACAGCAAAAAATAAGCAGCTATCTGTGGTACACAGGCGGAATCTGACCTGGATGAACCGGAAAACCAAGAGTGGACAGCAGAATAACGCCCAGAAGTATAAAACAGGTCAGTCGAATATGCAAACCCAAAGTAAAATGAGACTACCATGAGAATCTATCGACTAGTATCCAGAAGACGAGCGCTGCATCGGAAAGACGGGAATCTCAGGTGGACTAACTAGTCTGTACGAGAGAGTAAAGTGACAATAACTGGTAGCCCTATCTAGACCAGCAATAAGATCATGGAATACCTGCTACAAGGCTGATACTCAACCGACCTGGATTGGTTCGACGTTAAGGGCGCTTACCTAATGCCTCAATTTGAGACCTAAAAGAGTATAGAAGACCTGAAAAAACTACTAGTTATTGTATGCATAACTGAGAGAATTAACCTCAAGTGAGGAGAACGAGGCTTGGTCTCCATAAGAAGGGAATTAAACTCAATCTGGTGAGGAAAAAGGAAATTCCTCTACTATAAAAGGCAATCCTCTACTAAAAGGGGCAAAAACCTAACTCAAGGTGATGGTGCCAAGGAGAAGATGACAAACTCCCAAGAAAATAATTTATTGGAGCGCAAATGTTTGAGGTGACTGGAGAGGAAAACAAAGAAAAGTGTCAACGAAGTACTGATAGGTATCGATACTAATTCAGAGGACACTGACCTAACGAGATTCAAGAATGGAGTGTCTGTGTTCCGTTTTTCATATTTCTTCGAAGACTTCAGGTGAACAAATTGTGAGGTACCACTCTAAATTGACCATCCAACGAAGTTGGACAATTGTCGAAACCGAATCCAACGAGAACTATTATTTATGACTAGGTATTAAAGCAATATCGAATATATCCTGGCGAAAGAAGTCCCCAAAGATGCTTCTATGATACGCTATGTCACATGGCATTAGCACTTCAGCACGGCATCAAAACCGTTTTTGGACGACTTTTATTTAAGTGGGTATCTACCAAGATTGAATTCATTGGCCAGGTTTTATAGGATGGCCTTCATCAGCATACAAATATTTAAGTTCATCGTGATTCGTAATGCACGAGTTAATACCGATTTTATTGCAAAGTTATTTTTCAAGTCCCTGTAAAAAACACAATACATGGTCGTACGTCAAACTGAACTGGATACGTTTAGGTTAAAAACCAGTAAGCGGGACAGTATAGACAGACGGTGCGGACCATATAATACCCTACACCGCTTCCACTGCACTACCATATCATTCCTCCTACATCAATAGCAAAGTGAACATATACATCATATTTCTTATTTTTTTACAAGAAAGCCTTAGTACATTTCATCCGCTAAATATTTACCCAATTTTTTTTAAATTAGTCATGCTTATTCTTTATCCAGATCCCCTTAGGATAGGTTTAACGTCTACAATATATCGTGACCTATTCTATAATTACAAAATAATTAACTTCATTCCGACATGTGGAACTATTTTTCCTCCATCTATAATTTTCCACATTTATGGGCATTGGACTTGTATTCTCAATAATTTTTAACAAGTTAACACTTCCCAAATATCGATTAATTCCCTAGTAACATTTAACGTTGTAGTGTTCAATTTTTTTGGATTGGTTAGAAGAAAATAATTTAGTAAAAACATAAAATTTCATTTTAAACAAAATTTTGGAATCATTTTTATATTTTCAATTTTCTAACGCAACTTTAATTCTTTAACTTTTAAGTTAGGAAATTTTTAACACAACAAAATTATTTTAAACAAGCACAAAATATATACCAAAAAATATATAGAGAGGAAAATGAAATTTTACATTAATAATTGTTTTCAAATTTACTTCAAAATACTGGGTTGGGAGTTTTAGATTTCTTGTGGGAGGTTAAAAATAGAGCAAAAGCCTTACAAAAGGATAACTGATAAGCAGAGAACATATTTGTAAATATTCAAATTTTGATACTCACTTTGCATTTTTTGGCCTTCTTACTTCTATGGGGAAATCATCATCGAAATCCAAATTGAAATCTTCACCTAAATCACGTGGCACCAATGGGGTACGTTGATGGGCCGGACTTGTGTGATAGCCATCGCCATGCAGCTGTAGCATTGCATTTAATCAAATACAACATTTCATTTGTAGCAAAGAACAATTGTAAATATTTAGAGATGTAGTGTTTCGGATATTTTTGTGATGTTGTTTTTGTTGTAACAAATTTTTGTTCGTTTGTTGGTGGGTGGTTGGATGAGTGCGAGTACAGAAGGGAATCGATTTATGATTTATGTCCATTCGATCAACATCATTGTCGTCATCACAAATGTTTGCAGCATTGTTTTTGTTTATGGTGTGCGGCATATGTCGGCATCGAAGTGGAGGTCAAAAATTATGAACATTTGTTATGCATAAAGAGGGTGGTGTATGGGGGAAACAGAAGAAAAATATAGAAACTTGTTATTTTGTGTTTATTGTAAAATTCGTCCGATGCAAGTCTGATAGTTTTTTTACAAATCACTCAACAACATTCAGAGTTATTGTTATGGTTACAGGTTCCACACACGAACCAAAAACTTATATAACGTTGGATGTAACAACACATACGACCAAAGGCATTCAAAGAAAATTGGAATTGAATATAAACTAAAGAGATTTGATTTTCTTATTGTTGTTTTTTTGGAATGTAAACAATTTTAATAAAGAAAAGAATTTTGTTTGTTCTAAAAATGATATATGGCAAATGCGGGTATTTACAATATTCTAATCGAAAATTTTGTACTCATTAACCCATTTGATTTATGACGAAATTTTAAATTTATATCAATAAATTTTGCAAGTCAATTTCAGTTCCATATCTATAAAATTTGCATATGTTAAGAAATGGGTTAATAAATTAAATTTAATAAATATGCTAAATTATAAATTTATACAAAAGATAAAAATTCTAAAAATCATGCATAATCGAATTGAATAAATTATGCAAAACAATTTGTGAAAAAAGGGTTTTACTTTATATTTGAATTAATTAATTTTTTGTTTTTTTCTTTTTTTTTTGTAATTGTTTTCATACAGAGGAACAAATTTTATTTGCAGTTCAATTAACAAGTTTTAACTCCTAAATAAACACATTGGAATTAATGTCAATTTCTAGGGTCAGATAAAAAGACACCTAAAATCTGGACATAAGTCGTCAAAATACTAATTTCCGACTCTATAGAATCTATATATTTTTGATCAGGAAACACAATCTTAATTAAAATGATACATATGGATACACTAAGTGTATTTCCCCCATGGCAATTAATGTCAATTTCTAGGATCTGATGTTAAGGATTCTTAAAAATGTGGACATTTAATTCAGAACCGTCCACCATAATATGAAGGGTATATCAACTCGGTAATTCCGTTTATCAATATCGATCCATTTTAAGTTATTACCCCCTATGACGGTACCTATAAATGTTCGGTATATTCACGATATTGAACACGTTTTAAAAAGAATTGACAATAATGTAATATTTGGAGCTCTCACTGGATGGAAACTGATCATGAATGGTCCTCGTTTAGAGTACCCCCAATTTTGCGTATTTTGAAGGATTTGATGATGGATTTCCTCCGCAATGCTGTAATTCCGAATTGTGAAATTTCATTGGTTTCCATATTTCCCCACCCAAATCATGGGCCAATAAATATTAATCTATGTTATTATAAAATTTTATGAAAATTTACCATAAAAAGTTGCTGCAATGAAGGTGTTTTGCAGGTTAAGAAATATCGGGATATGTCAACATTATTGTTGTTTTTCCTAATTAATTGTCAGTTCGACCTAGCCAAATCTACGCTTTTTTCAATTGTTATTTTATTTTATCATTGCGCGTAGAATTTCATAACAGTCCATTATCGTATAGTTCAGACCTGGGTTGACTTCAAGATAATGCTTTGAAATGATATTCCCATATATTGGTATGACAAATGTCCCATATGGTACCATTTTCGATTAATTTGAAGGTGTTGGTCGCATTGCAAACCAAACAGCTATGTTTCGCAAAAATAGCCTGTTATAGGTTCATTTTTTGGCATAGTCCTTATACAAAGGTCCCCGCTCTATTTTCGGTGTTTTGAAAGTTTGAGTTGAATTCCCCAACGAACTGGCTGTAATTTGGCATATCGGGTTCTTGGAATGTATTTTATCACCAAATTCCCTGTAATTTGGCATTCCCGATTTCTGGTGATTAAAAATATTCTTTCCAGAAACTCGGGACCTCAGGTGGAAATCATCCTACAATTTTTGTTCAAACGATTATGAAGAAGTCCATCGAATAAGGCACACTATAGTGCATAATATCATCCTTTGAATGAGATTTGTTCTCGTTTCGATTGGTCCAAAAAAAAAAAAAAAAAAAAACGATTGCGGAGCTTTGAAGGACATGTATAAGTTTGTCACAGGTTACGAGTACTTCGAACGAAATTTGTTTGTGGAAGAAATACTTCAAGTAAATGGTCGTCTGGTCCTGACCCATAGTGTATAACTTTGAACCAGTAAGCAAAATTAACCACCACAGTACCTTAACTTCCTATGGATCTAATTCCCAGCCTGACAAAATTTCGGCTAAACTAGTGACGAGTTGGCTATTCGCCTTTTTGACCGACAATAACGTGGAATTAATGGGTCATACTCCGCACAGCCCTGACATAACATCAACAATTTTTGGAAAATCGCCGATTTTTGACCAAAATCTATGTTAAAAAATAAGGAAGGTCTTCGCCGATTGGCTTTATCCTAGTTCATACGATAGCTATACACTCACAGAGAAACGTGTAAAAATTTGGAATCGATTGGGTTATTAATTTTTGAGTTATCGTGCCCGCCATTCGCAAAAAAAAATGTTTAGAGAAAAACGCGTTTAAAGTTTGAGAAGCCCTTCAGCCGTCACTTGATGCTGACACAATAAATCGGCTATATCTTCAAGAGTTCTTGAGATTTTCACTTGAAATTTTGTAAGCACATTCTTTAATTAGTGTAGATTCGAATTATATCAACAAAACTGTTTACCCCGAGAATAGGGGGTCCCCTTAATTGTGACTGTTTGTGGTGGATGTACTACAGATGCTGGTAGCCGATAATTGTCCTAAATTTGCCTTGTTCAAATCGGGCATTCCATTCGCCTAATATTGGGTTTATAAATACTGAACATTTGGACACTTTTTGATGATGTACCAGAATCGATGAATCCCATCTTTGGAGTTGATCTAGGCTTTAAAAATATTACGATGGACTAAGTTTGACAAAATAGATAATCCATTCGCTTCAATTTTCCAAATATTGACCCTTTCATGGGTATGTACAGAATTAGTGGACCATATTTCACGGCTTGTTTAAAATATTATGTTTTACAAAGCTTATAAAATTATGTTCACCAACATTTTTGTGGGAGAGGTCCCAGAAGGAGTGGTTTGATATTCCCCATCTCCGAATTTTATTTAAGTTTGGAAGAAAAATTTTGCAAAGTTTGGATGAAATCGGTTACTCTCTTCGAAAGTTATCGTGTGCACCAGCCATCCAGACAGACTTATATTGGACTCCAAATTGTCTGAAATGGATTTGGTCCAAAGACACATAGGTTCTAAAATGAATAATTTGATGCGGTACATTTTGCCGTAGGAAAGTGTATAATCCATAAGGCTGAGTGTATAAATATTAGTACAAATTCTTGAAACAAATATTATAAAAAGAAAACTATTTTACTTTTTCAAATCGTGACTTTTTATACCCTTCACCACACTGTGGTACAGGGTCGATTTATGCATTCTAAGTCGATTATGTATGTCCGTCCGTCCGTCTGTTGATGTTAAATTGTAAACAAAGTACAGGTCGCATTTATGATCCGATTTGGATGAAAGTTGGCACAGCTCACTTATTTGGCCTAAGGACGAACCCTATTGAAATTGGAAAAATCGGTTCAGATTTAGATATAGCTCCCATATATATTTTCGTCCTATTTAAGGTAAATGGTGTACCAAAGTCCCTATATATCTCTCGATTTGCACGAAATTTGGTATAGCCTACTGACTTAGGTCTAGAATGATGTGTGCCAAGTTTCGTGGAAATCGGTTCGGATTTACATATAGCTCCCATATATAGTTTCGCCCGATTTTAGGTAAATGGTTTACCAATTTCCCTATATATCCTTCGATTTGCACGAAATTTGGTATAGCCTACTGAATTAGGTCTGGAATGACGTGTGCTAAGTTCCGCGAAAATCGGTTCAAATTTAGATATAGCTCCCATATATAAGTTCGCCCGATTTAAGTAAAAAACAACCAAGGTCCCTGCAAATCTTTTACACTAATTTTGGCACAACGTACTAAATTAAGTCTAGAATAATGTGTGCAAAGTTTCGTGAATATCGGTTCAGATTTATATTTAGCTACCATATATATTTTCGTCCGATTTTATGGAAATGATGCACTAAAGTAACCATATATGTTTCGATTTTGGTATATCGTACTGAATTAAGAATAGAATGATGTATGCAAATTTCGTCAAAATCGGTTCAGATTTACATACACCTCCTATATATTTTCGTCCGATTTTAAGTAAATAGTGCACTAAAGATGCATAGCTAGGCCGATTGACACAACGTACTGAAGTTAATATAATTTGATCGCTGGCCAAGTTCCTTGAAATCGGTTCAGATGTAGCATAGCTTCCATAAATAATTTTGACTTTTTCATGTAAATTGTACACCAAATAATAAATGTATGTCTGATTGATGTTAGTCGGTTTAGATATAGATAAATATCACATATTGAAATTCGTTCACATAAGTAAAATATACCCAAAGTGGTGAAGGGTATCATATAGTCGGCCCAGTCCGACTTTCCTTACTGGTTTAGTTTAAATTGTTGATTTTGTGCACTATTTAGGAGAAATTTTGGGCGTAAGATTTTTTTTCGACCGGCATCACTGCTTCGGATTTATACACAGGTTTTATTATTCGTTCTATTTAAGCCATATATTTAATTGAAAATGTTTCGGATTTTATGTTGATCAAACCTTGACCCTTTTTGTAGCATGTACCAGAGGAGAGGGCAGACGGGTCCCGCCTTCAGACTTGATCTAGGCTTGGTAAAGATAATAGGTTGTGAAACGTTTGGGTCAACTCGGACATTACCATCTTCTGATATTAGATTTATAAATATTGAAAATTTTTACCCTTTGTGGGGAAGGTATCAGAAGGAGTGGAGATTTGGTCCAAAGAAAGATGGGGTCTTAAACCAATATACCGATGAGACTCATTTCCACCGTATCAAAGTGTATATACCCTCATTAGCCATAAGGTTAAGGGTATAATCAATAGTTTGATTTTTAACTGGTTTCTGAATATATATTGCATTTGTAAATTGTTCCCCTGTGTGATGTTACTATTTCGCTAAAATTTATTGATTTAAATAAAATAATACATATCCAATATTTATATGTAGCGGTTTTCTGGTGTAAAATTTTTGGAGTGATTTTTGAGAAAATTTAATTTTTAACGAAAACTATTCAATTCCAATTTACAAGTGTTAAAATTTATAAATGAAATATGTCTGTAATGTTATCCAATTGAATGAGATGAAGTACAGAGCATGAAATGTATTTATGTATGTCATATATACAATGTTAAGATATTAGGTGTGTTTTCCCTTTTGGAATTTTGCGTCATATTTCAAATTTCACTAAATACCTCAGGACGCTAAAATATATTTGTCAGCATAAATTAAAACAAATGTTTAGCATATTTTAATTAATATAAATTAATTTATTCGACATCTCCCATTTGGGGAGAAACACACCTAATGTAAAATATGAAACAAATGTGTCAATAATGTATGTCATGTTTCGTATGATTGATTGTTTGATTGATAGATTGAATGATGAGTTGAGCAACTTAATTATAAAACTTAAACATAATAACAATAATAATCATAATAATTAATTAAAGATAAAGGGCCAACCATTACTCGTGCAAGGATATTAACTTTAATTTTTGTTTTTGTTGTAGTTTGTTTTTTCATTGGTACTTTTATTTCTGTATGATGACTGTTGTTGTGGTAATTTTTTGGGTCTGTAAAAGGTTTATGTTTTGGTTTAATTTTATTCATATTTTTTTAACGAGAGTATAAACACAGCAGCAAAACAACATAAACTGTAAAAATTCATAATTACAAAATTTTGTAAAGAAAGAAACTAGTGTTTAATTCGTTAAATTTCATTGGAAAAGGTTTAAAGAAAAAAACATTTGAAATTGCAAACAAATCCTTGTATCGAGTAGTTTTGTAGTTCTGGCCCCTACCTTGACTATAGTGCCGACCTGTTGCAATTCAGCCGATTGTCTATTGTCCAAAAGATTTGCACGCTCCATTTGTTCGAGTGGTAATGATTCACGATTTTGATCGTTCAATAAACGTTCTCGCATTTCATGTATGTAGGGACAACGCTGCATTCCTTTGGGTTGCCGTCTTTGTTAGAATGGAGGGGGGAGAGATAGGACAATTTGGGTATAGGGATGAAGGCAGGGATGGCCAAATACTTTATTGGTATATAAATAAGGCGTGGCGTTTTTGCGTTGTAGATTTTTTTCTTTCAAATTTTAAAGCTTCCAAATAAAGGGAAACTTTTGTTTATCTTATCCAAAAAAATGTTGTAGCTAAATTTTGATGTTGGTCGCTGCTGGTTGTATAATATAAAATTTTTTTGCAGGCTTTTCCTTTTGTAAAAAATTTAATAGGCAAAAATCAGTCGATTTTGTTGTTGAAATTCCATTAGCTTTGCTGAAGAATATTTGTTTTTATTGTTGTTGGTCAATCTGTAAAGAGAAAAAAAAACAAAAATATGTTAATTCAAAATGTTTTAAATATTTGAAATATTATAGTCTGACATTAATAATTTACAGTATCATTTAGTGTCGTTTTCATAAAAGTAGATTTGTTTAACATTGTTGCAATTTTTTCACATAATCATTCTACATTGCAAAATTTATGCCAGACATACTGTAAAATCATTTGCTGTCCGACTAAAAAAATTTCATAAATTAAATGAAAATTTAGGCCACATGTGCGGCTGAGATCATTATGGACAACCATCCATCCATTTATATGAGGATGGATAATTCATTTGAAAAAAAATGGAATAAAATCCAAATTTTGGATTTCCATTAATTTTTCAAGATTTTCAATGGGCTTGTAAATCAATACCAATGCTTGTTAAGGTTTGTAACTTTGCACATATATATTTGAAGATTTAAAAGAGAAGAAAAATAATTTACAAAAAATGTTTGTTATTGTTTTGTTGTTGTTTTTTGTAATTAAAGACAAGTCCTTATTTTTGATGACGGGCATGATAACTCCTCACAGGAACATCGGAATCCGAAAATTCCAACGGTGTTAGAAAGAGTACATGTCTGGCTCTCGTATAAACTAGGATTATTGACTTCCCTTTAAAATAACAAAATGGCGGACCTTTGAAAAAATATTTTTGGAAAAACGCCGGTTTTTGAGAAAACGCGTTTAAAGTTTGAAAAGCCGTTTAGCCGTCACATAATTCTGACACAATAAATCGGCTTCAAGAGGTCTTGAGATTTTCACTTGAAATTTTGTACGAACATTCTTGAACTAGTGTAAATTCGAATTAAATAAAAAAAAAAATTGACATCGAGAATGGGGGGTCCCCTTAAACAATTTTTTGTGAGCAACTTTGGAGGCGTGAATTCGTTTGAATATTTTTTGGGGGCAACTGTGAAGGCGTGGATCTCTTTAAATAATTTTTTGGGGCAAGAGTGAAGGCGGGGATTTCTTTAAATATTTTTGGGGCTACTATGAAGGCGGGGATTTCTTCAACTATTTTATTGGGTAAATGTGAAGCCGTGGGTTTCTTTAAAAAAATATTTGGGGCAACTTTGAAGGCGTGGGTTTCTTTAAAAAAATGTTTTGTTCTTTAAAAAAATGTTTTGGGGTGAAGGGGTGGCCAATGTTTATACCCTTCACCACACTGTGGTACTGGGTATTATGTCTTTGTGCATATGTTTGTAACAGGCAAAAGGAATCGAGATAGACCCATGGTTCATTTTTATAATATGCATAGAATCTCTATCTATGTTGCTTTACGCATGTCCGTCCGTCCATGTATTTTTGTGAACAAAGTCCAGGTCACATTTATGTTCCGATTTGGATGAATTTTTGCACAGTTCACTTATTTGGCCCAAGGACGAACCATATTGAAATTAGAGAAAATCGGTCCAGATTTAGATATAGCTCCCATATATAGTATCGTCCGATTTTATGTGAATGATGCATCAAACTCCCAATATTTGTCCGATTGGAACAAGATTTTGCACAACGTATTGACTTATGTTCAGACTGATGTCTGCAAAGTTTCATTAAAATCGGTTCCGACTTAGATATAGCTCCCATATATAGTCTAGTCCGATTTTATGTGAATGATGCACCAAACTCCCAATATTTGACCAATTGAGAAAACAATGTTGCACAGCGTACTAAATTAGTTCCAGACTGATATCTGCGAAGTTTCATTAAAATCGGTTCAGATTTAGATATAGCTCCCATATATAGTTTCTTCCGATTTTATGTGAATGATGCACCAAACTCCCAATATTTGTCCGATTGGAATAAAATTTTACACAGCGTATTGTATTATGTTCAGACTGATGTCTGCGAAGTTTCATTAAAATTGGCTCCGATTTAGACATAGGTCCCATATATAGTTTCGTCCGATTTAATGTGAATGATACACCAAACTCCCAATATTTGTCCGATTGGAACAAAATTTTGCATATCGAATGCAATTGAGGAAAGTATGATGTGCGATAAGGTTTGTTGAAATCGGTTAAGATTTTGACTTAGGTCTTATATATTTTCGTTCGATTTTATGTAAATGTGCACCGAAGGGCCTATGTCTGTTTGATTTACAAGAAATTTGCCAGAGGGTATTAAATTGAATATAAAGTGATAACAAAAGCAAATGGTGTATGCAACGGTTGCTCAATTAGGTCCATGTGTTTATATATAGCGCCCATACATAATTTGACTCGATGTCATACAAATGGTACACCAAAGAATCCAAGTCTGTCCGTTTGACATGCAATTTTTCATTGATTTCAAAATGGTATGTGTATGGGGGTTTTCAATTGGTTCAAATATCTATCTAGATAGCACATTTAATTACGCCCATTTCCATCTCAATGGTCCTCCAAAGATTCTATGTCTGTTCTATCTACAGAATATTGTAGATATTAACATCTCTTGTATGTACCCAAAGTGGTGAAGGGTATCATATAGTCGGCCCCGTCCGACATTCCTTACTGGTTTTATATGCCAAAATTTCTGCTTACGGTACGATGGAGTTTCTAGCTCAGTTTTCCAGCCTAATTGTCTGTAGTTCGGTATCAAATTTTTAAAATAATTAAACTGTGATTTTAAATACATTCTCAAAAACAAGTATGAGTTTTTTTTTAATTTCCACATACTGTGGTTTAATATAGTCCTACCCATCTGAATATTTAAATGTTTTGTAGTTGTGGTGTATTCACACAAAATTTCGTTAGAATTTTTTTATGATTGCAATAAATTATGGATAATAAAACAAACAGTACAAGCACGCACGATGGTTGATGGTTCATTATTAAAACCACCCAAGGGGGTTAGGGGTGAAGCGGGTGTAAAACAGATGAATTCAAAATGATTTTCTGGCCAAATGCCCATTTAGATTTTTGGTTTGGTGTAAACAAATGGCAATTTAAATGACCATTCATAAAAATGATACACCGCAAAAGTAGTTCATATAAAATTTTGGAATTTGTTGTTGTTTTTGGGTTTTGCGTATAAACAAAAGCCCATTGTAAACTATATATAATATATTCAGCAATGTGTGAAATAAGTGCTAAATGAAATATCATTGTTTATGGAGATTATTGTTTTTTTGTATTATTTTTGTTATTTTAGCTGAGAACATTTACATGAAATGTTCTTACAAGTGCAAAAGTTAATATTTTGAAATAGAAATTTTGGAAAATGTATAAATATATATTTTATTTAAAAGAAAAAAAACATGATGGGAATATTAAAAGTAATAAAGCGACGAGGATATGGAGCTTATCCTTGTTGAAGTTATGATAACCTATAACAAATTTTGGTTCGGCATCGATTCTGCAAACGTGTTGGTGATTCTGATTATCATCCTTTTGGTGTCAAGACCCATAATTTCATTCAGTAGTATTTTTCAAAATTTAAAAATAATATGGTATAATATTAGCCTAAAATTTAAAGTTCATAAAATAAATAAAATTAATTTAATTAATTAAATAAAATTCTAATAGACCTCATTAAAAAATCCAAGTACAATTAATTTTTGGTCACCTCCATTATTGTCTCTCCCAATAGTTATATTATTCTTATATATTCCATCATTAATAATTTTTTTAATACCATCGGAAATAATTAAAATTAGCAGTTTTTTTTCGCATTTTGTAATGCCTGACAAAATTTCATTGCAATTAAAATGCTATCAAATGACAAAACCGGCAGCCAACTGCTGATGATCTCACAACAAACATCTAGAAATAGAAATTGAACTTTTTTATGTCAGCTGAGTTTATTTATTATTATTTTGTTGTTTTTGTGTGTGTGTTTTTTTTTTCTAAAATTCTCATATATGGAAAGTTAAATCGTATTCGCACAGAGACAATTCAACCGGCAAACAAAACGCAAAAAAACACAGCACAGACAAATAATAAATGAATAGAGAGAGAGACACAGACAAAAAATACATTAAATACATTTCTGTTTTGGGAATTTGAAATAAATATCAATACGAATGGCAAAAATGGAAACAAAAAACCTGAAAAAGTTCACGTAATCACCAAAAAAGCGTAAACAAAACATGAGACAACTTTAAAGCAGTTTTGCAAAAAAAAACCAGTAAGGAAAGTAGTAAAGTCGGACGGGGCCGACTATATGATACCCTTCACCACTTTGAGCATATTCAACAGATGAAATAGAAGCTATATCTAAATCTGAACCGATTTCAACGATTTCAGGAAACTTAACACACATCATTCCAGACCTCATCCATAACGCAGTGCCAAATTTCGTGCAAATCGAAAGATATATAGGGACTTTGGTAGACCATTTACATTAAATCGGACGAAAATATATATGGGAGCTATATCTAAATCTGAACCGATTTTCAGGAAACTTAACACACACCATTATATTCCTAATTGATTACGATGTGCCAACTTTCGTGCAAATCGAAAGATATATAGGGACTTTGGTGCACCATTTAAATTAAATCGGACGAAAATATATATGGGAGCTATATCTAAATCTGAACCGATTTTCAGGAAACTTAACATACATCATTCTATACCTAGTTAAGTACGCTATGCCAAATTTCGTGGAAATCGAAAGATATATAGGTACTTTGGTGCCACGTTTACCTTAAATCGGACGAAAATATATATGGGAGCTATATCTAAATCTGACCCGATTTTCACGAAACTCAGCACACATCATTTTGGACCTCATTCAGTACACTATGCCAAATTTCGTGCAAATCGAATGATATATAGGTACTTTGGTGCCTATATCGGGCGAAAATATATATGGGAGCTATATCTAAATCTGACCCGATTTTCACGAAACTCAGCACACATCATTTTGGACCTCATTCAGTACGCTATGCCAAATTTCGTGCAAATCGAATGGACCTAATTCAGTACACTATGCCAAATTTCGTGCAAATCGAATGATATATAGGTACTTTGGTGCCTATATCGGGCGAAAATATATATGGGAGCTATATCTAAATCTGACCCGATTTTCACGAAACTCAGCACACATCATTTTGGACCTCATTCAGTACGCTATGCCAAATTTCGTGCAAATCGAATGATATATAGGTACTTTGGTGCCTATATCGGGTGAAAATATATATGGGAGCTATATCTAAATCTGAACCGATTTTTCCCAATTTCAATAGGGTTCGTCCTTGGGCCAAATAAGTGACCTATGCCAAATTTCATCCAAATCGGATCATAAATGCGACCTGTACTTTGTTCACAAAAATACATGGACGGACAGACGGACAGACGGACAGACGGACGGACGGACGGACGGACAGACGGACATGCGTAAATCGACTCAGAAAGTGATTCTATGCATATTCTCAAAAGGAACCATGTGCCTATCTCGTTTCCTTTTGCCTGTTACAAACATATGCACAAAGACATAATACCCTGTACCACAGTGTGGTGAAGGGTATAAAAAATGGTAACTGAAAGAACAACTGCACGCCAATGTTTAGAAATTCTGCCGGTGAAAAGGGGGAGGAAAGGAAACAGAAAAAGTAAACAAATAAATTGTTCAATACACTAGTCTACTGGAATTTTACAAAACATCGAATGGAAGCTACCTTCTATACACATTAAGTTGGAATTCTATATAGAAGTCTACAGTTCTGGCTCCTGTAAAAGGAAGGCTGATCTCCTAGAAACAACACAGTCCTAAAAATAAATAAATAGATATAGAATAAAATAGGGTTTCATATTAAAGGAATGATCTTCTTCTACAGAAATTATACATATCCAGCCTTCTGATCTTCTCTCTACAAATCCATATTTTTTTTATAGATTTATAACTGTCCTAACAATTGAAAATAAATGTATTAAAAGGTGAAATTCTGAGGACGGCGATTAATATTATGCTAAATAGAACACGTAATTATTGATCTGCACTATATTGTTAATAGCATTTTCTAAAATACTAAATTTCGGATGGAAAATATAACTTAACTTTGTCGTATATAAAATTAATGCGGGAATTGCATTTTCGGAAATACTAAATAGTCGAAATTTCGGTTATGGGTAAAATCGCCAAATTCCGAAAATAGGAGCTAACTTTATATGGAGTATCCAAAGCATGGATATATTTCGCATTCAATATTAACAAGTAGATATGAAATTCCAACTAGTATCGGTCTACTACTTCTGGTATTTCCCACCAATAATAGTCAACATGTTGCTGAAATTTATAATATTTTAACTAACCCTTCACAACTTTGGAAAATGGGACTTGTCGATCCACTCCTTCTAGTAGTGTAGTAGTAGTCGATTTTCATAAACCCTAGATAACCAATTTTTATCATTAAAGAAATTTTGAAATGCAAGAAAAAAGATGATAATCGCTTGGTGCCAAGTCCGGACTGTATGGCGGATAAAACTTCCCATGCTCCCGAAGTTGATGTGTGTGGCTTTGCATTTGCCTGATGGAACACGACACCTCTCCTGTTGGCCAATTCTAGCCGTTTTTGTTCAATTGCTTTCTTCAAACGGCCCATATGTTAACAGTAGAGATCCAAATTTAGCGTTTGGCCATATGGAAGCAAAACTCATAATAAATAATCCCCTTCCAGTCCATAGCAGAAACTTCCTGGCCGTTAGTCCTGGTTTGATCACCGTTTGAGGTGCTTCACCGCTCTTTGGCCACGATCGTTTTCGCACAGGGTTACCGTATGTGATTCATTTTTCAACTCCAGTCAAGAAATGGGTCTATCTCATTCCGTTTAACCAAAGCTTCGCAGATGAAAATTCGATCCATCCTATTTTTTCGGTTAATTGGCGTGGAACACAAACATCGATCTTTTTATACCCTATACAACTATTTTGTCAGGTTATTATAGCTTTGTGCAGCCCCAAGAGTTTGTAACGGTCCTAGAACCACCTTTAAGTCTCGACTAGCTGAGTCGATCTAGAAATGTGTGTCCTTCCGTCCGTTATAATTTGTAAACGCGATACAGGCCACACTTATGGACCAATCTTCGCGAAATTTTGTATGTAGGATGGGTTGATATTTAGGGGGTGAAATGGATACTTAATTTTTGTCAGTTTTTCTAGTCGCTCCAGAGGCCACAATTATGGCCCAAACGAATTTTTACATGGAGAAGGGGATCGAGCCAAAGAATAAGCATGCTTATTTTTATAAAGATTGGTCAATATTTTGCGGGTCAAATGGACCCTGACTTTTGTGTGAAAAATGACAAAATTTGTATTCTATGGCGTATATATTTACCCATGGAGGAAATAGACCCGAGAAGTTGATAATATATACAAGAGGAGTTGTTGACCTTTAAATTGATACAAATTATGTTGTCGTATGTACTTGGATGTGGGAGTTACACTTAAATATTTAAAGGTGCTTACGTATTCATATAGTATTTAGTAACCCATTACCACACTAGAGGGCGGAAATATAGTTCTGGTCGCTTTGGGGTGAATTAGACCGAAAACTTAATTTGTTTGTGTTTTTTTTTCGAGTCGATCTATAGGCCACAATTGAAAGCCGAACATCACAACACAACCCACGGCGATGGGAATCTGAACAAGTAATTAGAAGAGCTGTATTGAATATTAGTAACATTTGTGGACCCCAAGTCGGTCAAGAGGGTGCAAATATCGCGAAATATTGCCCAAGCAAGTAAGTTCTGTAGGGTATCATATGGTCGGCCCCGTCCCACTATACTGCTCCGCTCACTGGTCTTGAATCTAGCTTTGTGCGCATTAGCAATCCAGCCAGACAGACGAACGGATATTTGTAAATCGGCATCAAGTAGGCGGAAACCGGTTTGATCCAAAGAAACATGTGGTCTAAAACCAATTTGGCTGAAGGTATAAAAATACTTGGGACCAAAAAAAATTCGGGTACTTATGTTGGAACATTTGGCTGGACATTCAGAAATGTTGATCAATATTGAACATTATCTGTACCGAAGACAATGTGCGTGGAACTACTAAATTGCCTAACAAGACCTATGTCAAATGAACATTTTCTGTACCTAAGAAAATGTGCGTGGAACCATTAATTGCCTAACAAGGCCTATGTCAAATGTGCGTGGAACTATGGGTATATACAGCATACATCACTTATCAACATCACGATCGTATTTTACAAGCCTTTATTGAATGATGGTCAAAATGTGAGTGATATAACGAGAGCATGCCTATTGCACGTCGACCACCGTTGAATCCATATAACACGTTTCCTATAGAGCTGTAGTATGGTGCTTCATCGCCATAAAAATATTGAGTGCACTTTTGTAATGATCGCATAAATTTAATTAATCCCAACACTACACATTAAAAATGTCATACTTTCCAATGGAAATGTCAGATGGCTACGTTTTACGTAGGTCAGAAAAATATATAATAGACTTCGTATATATGTACCAATTTTAAAGCTATATCGGGATTATTAATGACAAAAAATTGGTTTTGCAGACGGGTTTTTTTGGTAGGGTATAACATGTTTTCATTTTGTTGGCCAGTGTTTACCTGACATCACGTTCCGCACAGTTAAATACACGTTTATGGAGATGATCATTAGCAAATAAAAAACAAAGCAGTTACACGAACAAATTAACAAAACGAAATAACAAGAATAACAACAGCAACAATTTTAAACAAAATAAATGTTCTAAACTGAAGTGTTGTTCGTTAAAGTTGTTGTTGTAGTTGTTATTATTTCATGCATTCAAAAATGTGCCACTGACAGAGTGACTGACTAACTACTAACTAAAATGCATTAAACTATTGAAAATGCAACACCATTGTTGGGTGTATATGTGTGTGGCCCAACCCATCGGGGGCTAGATGGTTTGGCTGCACTGAATGAATGACTGAATGAACGAAGCAATGGGGAATGAAATGAAGTTTTTCCTTTTTTGCTGGGTTTTTATTATTATTTAATGTGGTTAGGAGGTTTTGATGTCTGTTTGGTTGGTTTGTAGCGGGAGATTTACGTATATACGAATATGCATGTTGTAGCCAGTGGTAATTGTTACAATGATAATGACAAACCGTATAAAATTACACTTGGACACTCGTGATGTTCAATGATCTTTGCATAAAAATACTCGATTTTTGTTGCTTGTTATGTCCATCCATGTGCTTGGCATGTACATATGTTATTGTTGTTAGTTTTTGTTCAGTCAGTTTTTCTTTTAGTTGGTTTATTTTTTCAAGCAGGGTAAAGATCGCCTAATATTTAGGCGATGAAATGAAATATTTTTTATGACGTGTGATAATTATTTAACACAAAACTTTATTTTTGTTGCAAAAATGTAAATTTTAATATTCTGGCTGCTCCATAGGCCGCAATTATGGCCCAAACATTACGATTTTGTACATGGAGAAGGGGATCCGACCAAAGAATAAGCATGCCTATTTTGATAAAAATCGGTCAATATTTAGCGGGTCAAATGGACCCAGACTTTTGTGTGTAAAATTACAAAATTTGTATTCTACAGCGTATAGATTTACCCCTGAAGGACATAGAGCCGAGAAGTTGATTGTATATCTTATATTGTATATATTATATTGTCGTATGTACTCGGATGTGGGAGATACACTTAAATATTTACAGGTGCTTACGTATTCCGATATTATTTAGTAACCCATAACCACACTAGAGGGCGGAAATATATTCTGAAATTTTCCATGAGGAACCAGGTATGGTCAAGGACAACGCCTATACTTTTCGTTGATGATCAGATAATAATTTGTGGACGAAGTGGACCGAAAACTCAATTTTTGTGTGTTTTTTTCGCGTCGATGTGGCCTATAGCCACAATTGAAAGCCGAACATCATAAGACAACCCATGGTGAAGGGAATATAGACAAGTAATTAGAAGGGCTGTACTGAATATTAGTAATATTTTTTGACTTCTAGACGGTCAAAAGGGTGAAAATATCGAGAAATATTGCCCAAACTCAGAATATAGAACCACTCAAAGTAAGATGATGGCCTGAAAAAAATTCTTTAATAGATCCACGCCTCATATGATGGCCTAAAAAAAATTCTTTAAGAGATCCACGCCTCATATGATGGCCTGAAAAAAATTCTTTAATAGATCCACGCCTCATATGATGGCCTTAAAACTTTCCTTAATTAACCCATGATGGCCTTAAAACTTTCCTTAATAAATCCACACCTGATATGATGGCCTGAAAAAAAATTTTTAATAAATCCATGAGACCGGGACGAATGGCCTGGATCGCCAGCGAAGGTGTGGTTTGTTCATACTTTAATACGGAATTCAACAATAGTTATTATCTGTGTCCAAGAAGGTAACCGATGTTCAACAAAGCATTTGGCATTGATTATCATATTTTTTCCTTTTCGATTCTATTTTAAATCCATTGAAAATAATCATTGCAATGTACCTCTCTTTTGTACCCATTAAAACTGTAAATCATGTCAGGGTCACATACGCATTTCCAGTTCATAATCAGCAACTAAATTCACAACATCTTTATTTATTGCACATTAATCGATTAACTGCAATAAAAAAAATCTACTATGCAACGATAGATAGACCGTCCCACTTTCACACGCAAATGAACAAAATAAAATAGTTAAAGCAACATCAATTTATAAAGTCTATTTTCAATTTCAAGGATGTTCTACTTGGGTGCAAATTGTACACACACACATACAAACTCAGTTTCCTCACAGATATACAATGTCTGTCAGTTCAGCATAATCTCTTCCTCCCTCTTTTGAGCCTATTAAATATGTTGATGATGCTTGCATTTATGTTTCCTATTACAAAAAAAACTGACTTAACTTTAACATAAAATAAAAGAAGTGTGATATACACCTAGACAGGGCTCTTTGCTGTCTGTATTATATTATGTTATCCTTGAAACACTTTGCTGCTGTTGCCATTGCCTTTTTTATTTATTTGTAGCCTCTTTGATGAGAAGGGTGCAAAGCAACAATTATTAGACCTTATCATAATATTACAATGTCGACATGTATCCACATCAAGTTGACTTGGTAGACAGGTTTACATCAACATGCTTACAGATATCCTTGTTGAAGGATATATTAGGTGGGGGAAGGATTAAACTAATTATATTTAAATATGGAAAATGTATATTATTTTTTTTAGAAAGATACAAAAATCTGTTAATAAAAATGATGGTGAATTCCTTGGAAAACATACATAACAAAAAAGGATTGACTACATACATATGTATGTGTGACAAAATCACAATAGAGCACTTAATACTACTCCTTAAAGGGTTAATATTGAAAACAGGGTATATCGAAATATCTTTATAAATATAACATGACTAATTGATAATCGAGATCCTGACGAAATGGCTAGAATTAGAATTAATTGAAATTTTGCAGTGCGTACAATATTAGTGCGTAAGTGTGTGATAAGACTGAACGATAACATTGATATTTTAAAATCTAGATTAGAAACGGGGTGTAGCGTATATTTCCCGAAGTGGACTGAATATTCTTACTTAAAATGTTCACAAACAAATTTGATTTTGTGATGGCACATTTTGTGTAGAGTTGACGTTTGGGATAAATTACAGAAATTCAGCATTGAAGACACTGTTGATGTATGGAATTAGAAGTAGGCGGTTCTGTCAATTTTTGTATAAGTTCGTAGTAGTACAATGAAGGCAGAGAAATAAATATTGAATTTTATGGCGTATATAGCTTTTGATGTAGAAATACTGTTTTGGAAATCCCAACGGCTGAAATTTAGAATTTTGGGTTCTCAGATTTCAAAATATCTCCTCGCACGTCGGTGCTTTGACATTGTCCCAATATAATAGTCGCGTTCTATTTAAGGTATATAAAAGATCTTATATTCCACGGTACAGGTTCTAAACTAAATTGATTTAATATCCTATACAGGGTTCTCGGAGAAAATTAATTATGCCGAATGAGGGACGAAATATAGGTTTTAGATCCCAAGCTTCTTTTTACCAAATCCGTTTCAGACAATTTGGAGTCGATTTACAAATGACGGTCTGCCCGGTGCGCACCATAACTGTCGAGGGATTTCATCCAATCATTGCACACCGTAATATTTTTTCCAAACTCAGTTCAAGTTCGAAGATGGGGAATATCGGTACACTCCTTCCGGTACCTCCCCCACAAAATGGTCAAAATTGTGCAATAATTTAAATTTGATAATATGATGTAAACGTACTATCCAATTTGAACTAAACTTTGTAGAACATTTTATCTTTACAAATCCCAGATCAAGCCCATTGGTGCACTCCTTGTCGTAACTTCTCCACAAATGGTCAAAATTGTCAATATTAACAAATCGAATATTAGGCGAAAGAAATGTCCGATTTGAACCAAACTTTGAACAACAACTTTACCAAGCATACATCATATCCGAAGATGGGACTCATTGGTCCACTGCTTCTGGTGCCTCTTCCACAAATAGTAAATTTTTTCAGTATTTATAAATCCTGGAGTGTCTGATTTAAACCAAAGGATGCACAACCTTGTATCTTTACCTAGCTTAGATAAAGTCCGCAGATGGGATCCATTAGTCCACTCCTTCTGGTACCTATCCCACAAATAGTCAAAATTATCAATATTTCCAAATTTAATATTACTCAAAAGCAATATCCGATTTGAAACAAACATTGCACAAATCATTATCTTTACCAAGCCTAGATTAAGTCCGAATATGGATTAATTGGTCCACTAATTGGGTAAAAATTTTAAATATGTATAAATCCAATATTAGGCGAAAGGAATGTCCGATTTGAGCCGCACTATGCACATCCTATAATCATTGCCAAGCCTAGATCAATTCCGTCGGCCCTCACCTTCTGGTGTTTCGCACACAAATATTTTATAAACGTGTAAAATTAATTTGATGCGAATTGAATAATCGATTTGATCAACTTTAAATCGGAAACCTAAGATCTGTGTGTAATTCCGAAGACCTCTGCAAACCATAGGCTGTGGGTATATATATCTGTCGGCTACACAGACTTACATTTTTGTACTTGTTAATATACGCAAATGTTTGTGTATAACCCCAATATAAAGGTCCCACTCCTTTTCAAGGTCCCCATTCTAAACTAAATTCCTTTAAAGGGTTCTCAGAGAAAAAGACTTTTAATTGAGGGTCTATGTTTCAACCCAATTATAAAGGACACGATATTCGAGCGTTTTCTTATCGAATAAACTCTCGTTTAGAAAGCCGCATTTTTTTAGTATTTCAAGTCCCATATAAAGGTAAAGCCCCATCTTAGGTATTTTCAAAGTCCCATTAATATTTACCATTTTCCCCATAGGTTATATTATTGATCGGAATAAACTTCTATGTCGATTGAGCTATGTCCATTTATCTTTCTGATCGATTGGCAAACATTTCCATTCAAATATTTTTTTATACCCTTCACCACACTGTGGTACAGGGTATTATGTCTTTGTGTATATGTTTGTAACAGGCAAAAAATAATCGAGATAGACCCACGGTTCCTTTTGAGAATATGCATAGAATCACTTTCTGAGTCGATTTATGCATGTCCGCCCATGTACTTTTGTTAACAAAGTACAGGTCGCATTTATGATCCGATTTGGATGAAATTTGGCACAGGTCACTTAATTGGCCCAAGGACGAACCCTATTGAAAATGGGAAAAATCGGTTCAAAATTAGATAAAGCTCCCATATATATTTTCGTCCGCTTTACGGTAAGTGGTGTACCAAAGTCCCTATAATATTTCGATTTGCACAAAATTTGGTACAGAGTACTGAATTAGGTCCAGAATGATGTGTGCTAAGTTTTGAGAAAAATCGGGTCAGATTTAGATATAGCTCCCATGCATAGTTTTGACCGATTTAAGGTAAATGGTGCACTAAAGTCCCTATATATCTTCCCATTTGCACCAAATTTGGCATAGAGTACTGAATTAGGTCCAGAATGATGTGTGCCAAGTTTCGAGAAAATCGGGTCAGATTTAGATATAGCTCCCATATATAGTTTCGTCCGATTTTATGTGAACGATGCACCAAACTCCCAATATTTGTCCGATTGAGACAAAATTTTGCACAGAGTGCTGAATTAGGTCCACATTAATTTCTGCGAAGTTTTGTTGGAATCGGTTTAGATTTAGATATAGCTCCCATATATAATTTCGTCCGATTTTATGTGAATGATGCACCAAACTCCCAATATTTGTCCGATTGAGACAACATTTTGCACAGAGTACTGAATTAGGTCCAGACCGATGTCTGCGAAATTTTGTTAAAATCGATTCAGTTTTAGATATAGCTCCCATATATAGTTTCGGTCGATTTTTTATGAATGATACAGCAAATTTGTCAACATTTTGCATAGCCAATGCATTTGAGGAACAAATTATATGTGATAAGGTTTATTGAAATCGGTTCAGATTTTCATATAGGTCTTATATACATTTTCGTGCTATTATACGTAAATGGTGCACCGAAGGGCCTATGTTTGTTCGATTAACACGAAATGTGGCAGAGGGTATTAAATTGAATATTGAGTGATAACAAAAAAAAAAAATTGTATGCAACGGAACATCTCTTGTATGTACCCAAAGTGGTGAAGGGTATCATATAGTCCGACTTTTGAGCTTTCCGTACTGTTTTTTTTTTTTTTTTTATAGAAGTCACATCCTTTTGCGATTCACCCCAATAAAATTACATTATCCCTTTAGTGAATGCCTTTGATTTCACAGAACTTTGACATTGTGTAAAAGCGTATATACATATATATGTAAAGTTACACTAGCTCAAAACACACACACATACATACCCATTCATATATGAAATTTACATTGTTCATCGATACAAAGGCAGCGACTTGTTATGTGTTCTTAACACTTTTTCCAGCGTGTGTCAGTTATTTTTAATGACCTGATTTGATTATCTTTTCTCGCTTACATTGTTCATTATTATGAAATAAACTTTATTAAAAAATACTAATAAGAATAGCTGCAGCGACAGCGACATGAGTGAGGGGGGGAGTTCTAGAACACTACACGAAGAACCTCTTACACCAGTGCTGGTATCCCCATGGATTATTAAAGTGTAAGTGATTTACACCATTGAGGAGGCGATGATGAACAGACCAACATTGTAATTCAATTTTCTTGTCATTAATGACTAGTGGTGTTGTGGATATTAGTTGTTGTTATTACATATTGCCAACATCATCGTGTCATTGTTATCCTGAGGATAAATCTGGGTTATTGGATTTGTTTGGGACAATATGGTCATTTGTAGAAGATTTTAAAGAAAATAATTTACGATATATTTGATTTTAGTATTTAAATATTTAAAGCTCTGTATACACATTTTGTAATTAATGTGCTTCACAAAACTAATTCCTATTTTTTACGGAGTTGTACGCTGTGTTATTTTTTTACTTCTTCTTTAAATTAACAATATTGTGCGGGAGAAAACCAAACAAAATATACAAAAATCGTGACCACCACAATAACAAACCATTTAAAATCACGAAGTTCATGACCTCCTACAACACCGAAAAACAAAAACAAACGAAGTGCTCATTAGAAAAGAAACTACCCTACAATTTTGAATTGTTGAACAACAATCCGTTTGCATCATCGTCATCATCACCATCTCCACCATAATTATCGTTTACACCATTTAATTTGAAACTAATAATTAAACGTAACGACGGCATGACTTCCTGCTTCCTCAAGAACAATAAAGAAAATCTTCGCCAGCAAAAATTCTATTTATTCTAATTTGTTCTCAAATCCACAAAAAGTGAAAGAACGCACAAATTACAAAAAAATAAGAAGAATACAATGATGGAACTATAATGGGAAAATTACAATTCCAGCACACCGAAAAAATAAAAACAAATGTACGCATCGTTACTGTATACGAGAAAGTAAACAAAAGAGATTCTCCGATCTTCTATGCGAGTTTCTGCTCTATTAAATAGAACGTGCTTGTATTTCGAAAAAAGACAATAGCGAAGGTATGGTCGGGCCCCGCCACCATCACCACCAATTATTTATGCTGGCAAAAAAAAAAACTGTTGCGCCAGCCAGCCATCTATAGTGGCCCTTCAAATGCGTCTATTGTTTAGGAATTCTATCGTTTCATACTTAAACATTTGCTTGCACACTTTGTTCGGTGGTATTTATATCAAAGATATAGTGTTGTAAACAAGCTAGTAATTTGTCCCCCTCTTCTTCTCTTATCCATTTGAGAATCTTTAGAATTTTTTAGATGCAAAGAAGAAAATCTTAAGTGAGATAGGCATGTATTAGGTTAGAACAAATCTGGATTAAGGAATCACCAAATCACGATTTGAAATTTCGACGATTTTCTAACGGAAAATAAGGACATGGAAGCAGAACAATTCAAAATTTAATACCAATTTGAAAACGCAAAAAAAACTGAAAGAAGTATATATAGGGGCTGTATCGAAAACTGAACCCATATTCTAATTTATACCCATTTGAAGACAACTTAGAATGCGCCATATAGGTGAAATCAATATTGGTCCTAGACCCACCTTTAAGTATACCGATCGTCATATCTCAACTAGCTGAGTTGATCTAAACATGTGTGTCCGTCTGTCCGTCTGTCCATTATAATTTGTAAACACGATACAGGCCACAGTTATGGACCAATCTTCACGAAATTTTGCATGTAGGATGGGTTCTGGCCAATGAAGACCCCTATTGTTTTTGGAAAAGATTGGTTAATATTTAGGGGATGAAATGGACCAAAAACTTTATTTTTGTCGGGTTTTCTGGTCGCTCCAGGCCGCAATTATGGCCCAAACACCGCAAATTTTGGCATGGAAAAGGGGATCGAGCCAAAGAATAAGCATGCCTGTTTTGATAAAGATCGGTCAATATTTAGCGGGTCAAAGGGACCCTAACTTTTGTGTGAATAATGACAGAATTTGTATTATATAGCGTATATATTTACGACTGAAGGACATAGACCCGATAAGTTGATAGAATATTCAAGAGGAGTGGTTGACCTTTAAATTGATACCAATTATATTGTCGTAGGTACTCGGATGCGCGAGTTACACTTAAATATTTACAAGTGCTTACGTATTCATATATTATTTAGTAACCTATTACCATACTGGAGGGCGGAAATATTGCGCTTACGGCTTGGAATTGTTCCATGAGGTTCCAGTTATGGTCAAGGACAACGCCTAAAATGTTACATGATGATCAGATAATATTTTTAGGATGACGTGGACCGAAAACTTAATTATTTGTACTTTTCGAGTCGATAGCCGAACATCACAACACAACCCACGGTGAAGGGAATCTGGACAAGTAATTAGAGGTGCTGTACTGATTATTAGTAACAGTTGCTGACCTCTAGCCAGTCAAAAGTTTGCAACTATCGCGAAATATTGCCTAATCTCAGAATATAGAACCACAGAAAGTTAGATTTTTATGAAAGTTGTGTAGGGTATCGTATGGTCGTCTCCGTCCGACTATACTGCTCCGCTCACTGGTTTTTTCTAAATCTGAACCGGTTGAAATTGGAACATGAAATTGGACAAAAAATTTATATGAGAACTATATCTAAATTCGAGACCACTTTAATTGTTTTCATTTCGTACACCATTTAGATGAAATCGGTCAAAAATATATGTGAGCTATATGCAACTCCGGGCCGATTTAATTTGACGTAATACCCATTCTAAACTTAATTGGATGCAGTGCTCAAAATTACTTCCAAATTGGACAAACTTTGGGTCTTTGGTGTATATCTTGACGTCAGAAAAAAGGGAACTATATCTAAATTCGCATCGACTTCAATAAAACAGGTACAGGTATTTCTAGGCTCAAATTGGTACTGTGTACAAAATTTATTCGCATACGGACAAACATTGGGTATTTGGTGCATAATTTAGATAAAATCGGTCGAAAATATATTAGGTTGGGGAAAAGAAATTATTTTTTCGGCAGATGGCTGCACTGATAGATTTCTCGTAAAGTATCGTTTTACAGTTTTTCTTTGACAAAGGCGAAAATGTACGCCAAGCGGCTAAAATTATGAATGGTGTTTATTGTTCCGATACTGTAACAGCCAAATATGTGCAATTTTGGTTTAGGAATTTTTGATGTTAAAATGTCGATAAAATCGAAGAAACGACCGAAATGATCGATCCTAAAATTGTTTTATACCATTTGCAATTGACCAGAAACAGCCAGAATTGGCCAACAGGAGAGGTGTCGTGTTCCACCAGAGCAACGCTAAGCCATACACATCTACCGTGACTCGACAGAAAAAATTCGCTCGCGAACGTATTAAAATACATTATTTTCGTTTTGTGCTAATTTTACGAATGAATTTATGGCGATAAATTCCTTATCAAACGAGCATTCGCCAAAGAATGTTCGCACACACATAACAAACGAGTGAGAGCACACAACAAATATCGTTCGTTTCGTTTGGTTGTTGACATTTTTTTCTGACAATCTCTCACGAATGAAAACAAGTGCTCGCGAGCATTTGTTTTTTGAGTTTTTCAAAAGAATGTTCTTGCAGCGAAATTTTATCGTTCGTGAATTTTTCGTACAATGCGAACATTCGCGAGAGATTGCAAATGCATGTTCATTTATTGTAACTTTATCATTCACGATAAATTGAAAACATTCGAATTCTCGCCGTGAGTATTCGTGAGAAAGAGTGTATTTTAATCATTCTTCGCACCCTGCCAGAATTTTCGGGAGCTTGGTTGGGAAGTTTTAGTGCATCCGCCATACAGTCCAGACTTGGCACCAAGCGATTATCATCTTTTTCTTGCATTGCAAAATTTCTTTAATGATACAAAATTGGTATCTAGGCATCATATAACAAAACTGTGTATATTTGGCCAAAATCGGACATGCCGAAACATGTTCCTATAAATCAAATACAAATTATGGTTTTCTTTTTCCCCAACCTAATATATAGGATCTATAAATAAGTCTGAACCGTCATCCTATATTTTGTCTTAATCGGAAAAACGTTGGATCTTAGAATCGGACACAAATTTATAGTGATGATATTTCTAAATCTGCACTCTTGTAGAATCTGACAAAAATTTATGCAGAAAAACTATTTATAATTCTAAACCGATTTTTACCAATTCAAATATAGTTGGTCCTTAGGCGCACTACATGTTCTATAAATATTCTATAAAAATCCGCGACTATTTCCCTATGGTAGTCTCACAAATATCTATAAATATATATAAGTATCTATAAATAGTATATAATAAATATTCTCTGAAAAAAGCATATTTCCCTAATGATAAAAATCTACCTTCTTTTGACCAGTTGATCTAATATTTTTATATTTTTTTCGGACCACTCTAATGTAAATTACAACATTTCGTGTCGATAAACCATTTGTTGCTTTGTTCTGCTTTTGTATACAAAATTAAAATTTTTGTGTTTGTATTATTGTCGACTTCTACGTTATTTATATATTTTTATTGTAGTTATGTTGTCGCATTGGTAGCGGTCATTGTAAACATTAATCACTGACGCCGTTAATAAACGGCAATAAACTAATTTCGTGATTTACAACAACCCCTCTGCGAATGTGAAGTTTGGTTTTTATAACGCACCCTATTTGAATATTTAAATTAAAACCGAACTTGGATATATTTATATTACCGTTAATTATATAGCTATATTGCCACATTGTCCGACTACCACCTGTTTGCATGTAATTAACATAAAAATACAATCAAGTTCAAACGCCCCTATTTGTAGTGTTGTCAAAATGAAATTTGTTCAAGAATAATTTTGTAATATGTTTTGGAATTTATTAACCTAAATAATGGGGTGGAATTGTTTGCAACCACCTGTGCCAGCATGATGTACTAAACTGAAGGCAGAAAGTGTATTTATTTCACAGATGATTTATTTTAATAATGTAATCTATTTTATATTTAAATTTGAAAATTATTTAGACTGATTGCAGTATGCTCAATGTTTGCGCTAACTAAAATTCTTTAAATAAGAATATTATTTATTTATTATTTATACTTACAAGTATTGTATTTTTCTAATACGTATAAAACATACCTGAAAATATAAAGAAATACTTTATTAGAAAATAATTTTTAAATATATGTTAGTTAGATATATTTGATTGTAATTTAGAAAATTTTGTAGAAACGTCTCCATAAAAAAACTTGATATTAGTCAATTTTCTATACGTTAGAAATACAATTATACATATATTTTTTGTGGTTCCCATATATTTTTTGGCGATACCAAAACTTGGGGTTAGAATGACGTGTAATAATTTTTGTTCAATTCGGTTAATATATATGAATATTTTTTCGTCCAATTTCATGAAATGTGTGTATAAAGATCTTAAAGATTGTCTGATGCGATAGGGTTTATTGAAATTGGTTCAGATTTTGAGTACGTCGATACGACATCATAATTCATGAACTTAAGGATGATACAATTCGGAAATTCAATTATGCCTTAGCGTCATCTAAAATGTATATAATGAGATGTAGTTGTGTTTTATTGCTATATCCTGCAGTATAAATACAACATACGAATATGACGTGAGATCTGTGAATAGGACAATGTAGAAAAATGGTCTTGTATTGAAAATATTATGTAAGTGGAAATATTATGTAAGCGTTCGAAGAACTTAATTTTCAAATTGGGCGCCATTCGAAGTGTCATTTTCTGACATTTAAACATTTACGAGGTTAATAAAAGTGGAGCGCTATACGAATGAATTGAATCGTTAATGGCGCATTGGAGAGGCTACATGCTCATTTTGCCCATGACGTGGCTCATTTACATCGTAATAGCTTCGTCAATAGGCAGAATTCTCATATTATTGGTGAGGAAAATCATCGAGTGATTTACGAGAATCAAATGCTTCATCAAAGTGTCACAGTGTGTTTTGGTGTTTGGACAAGACATTTTTTATGAAAATGACTGGTCAAGCACAAACAGTCAGTGGTATTCGGTATCTTTAAACGATAACCAGTTTTTTCTTGCCAAAAATTGAAGAATTTTGGACACGTTTTCCAACCCAATTGGCAATAATTTGATATTTTGAGTTCTCATGGTATAGCCAAAAATTATTAATATTGACTTAAGTGTCAGGGTAGCCCCCATATTACCGTACTTCCCAATATTCGGTATTTTTAGGATTTTAGACAGGGTTTCCAACCGAATAGTTTGTTATTTTGGGCTTCCAATGAATAACACATATCCGTCCAAAAAATTATAAGTATTGACCAAAGTTTCAGGGTAGCCACCATATAACGCACTATGGGTCAGAGATCCCATTTTTTAAATGAAATAAATATCATATATATATATAGGTTTCGAGGATCCTGATTACGATTCTGCAAGTAAAAAGTAGGTAACAATTTTTTTTACCACAATGTGGTACAGGGTATTACGTATTTGTGCATATGTTTGTAACAGGCAAAAGGAATCGAGATAGACCCATAGTTCCTTTCGAGGATATGCAAAGAATCACGTTCTGAGTAGATTTATGCATGTCCGTCTATCCGTCCGTCTGTCCGTCCATGTATTTTTGTGAACAAAGTACAGGTCTCGTTTATAATCGGTCCAGATATAGATATAGCTCCCATATATAGTTCCGTCCGATTTTAGGTAAATGGTGAACTAAACTCCCAATATTGGTCCGATTGAGACACCATTTTGCACAGAGTACCTAATTAGGTCCAGATTGATGTATGCGAAGTTTTGTTGGAAACGGTTCAGATATAGATATAGCTCCCATATATAGTTTCTTCTGATTTTATGTAAATGGAGAATTTACATTGTTCATAAATTTCGTCCGATTTCATTACAATGGTCTTCCATAGATGCTATGTCAGTTCTATCTACAGGATGTTGTACATATTAGCATCTCTTGTATGTACCAAACCCACTAAAAATTATTAATACTCCTTGGCTGTCAAATCTCACTACCAAATATATCAATATTGATCTCGTTTTATTATAGCCACATATAATGGTAGGTCCAATATTAGATATTTTGAGAATGTCAATAATCATTTTCTCACTTATTTTTCTCTATGGCCAAGGTCCTATGCGTTTTCTCCTTGGAGCCTCCATTAATTTTAGATAATTTGGTTGTCATCCTCATGGTGGAGAGTATAAAAAGTTCGGCCGGGCTGAACATAACATCGCTTTTACTTGTTAATCTTATTTACCCACAATATTTAATTTATATTATATTTTACAGGTGAACACATCATCGGTTTCAACATATTGATATCGGTAAGTTATATTTTACAAAATTATTTCCAACATTTTTTCCATTTTATTTAAAATCCCCCAGTTTGACTTTCTATTTTCAATTTCATTCGTCTCTCTCACATATCTCACAAGATTAATTTTTCATTATTTGCTTTTTTTCGATGCTTCAATTGCACTTTTCATTGAAATGTATTTAGCGTGTGTTGGTGCTGGTGGTGTCCACCAAGAGAGTGAAAATGCAAAAACAAAATCAAAAACCATATAAAGAACGAACTAGTAGGAGTACATGTAATTTTCATTGACAATTAGTAGTGGCCAGCAATTAGGTCACTAACAAAGTGTTTTTGGGTTGGGTGGTGTTTAGCATCCATAAATTTACAAATGGAATTGAAAAAAATAAAAATAAAGCGAAAAATCACAATTATCGTTTGTTCTCTTTACTGTTGTACTGCAACTATTGGCTGGTTGGTTGGCTAGGCTGCCTTTCATATGAAATTCTATAGATAATTAAATTAGCACTGAAGGCAAAATTGTGTGTCAAGTAAAAAATATAAAAAAGAACATATGTATGTACTCGTACATAGGAAAATGTGAGGAGGAGAAATGACAAAAATGAAAATAGCACATAGGCTTATGTATGCAATTGAAATGTCAAAAGCATATCTGATTTTGTAGTTCCAAGAAAAAATTTAACTATTTACATAAAAATGATATGAAAATAAATTTGTTTTGTGGGTGTATCAATTAGAAAAACTGGCAGTTTTTTTCGTATATTTTGTTTATTGACAAATAACAAAGTCTTATGGGAACATTTTTTAAATTTTTGCACTTTTTCAATAAAATCCATTGATGTTTAAATCAAAATTCATTAAAGAAACATTTTACACCTGATTATGTCACCGTTTGTTCCATCATCACTCCAGGTGTAAAAAAGCATCTGTGAGTAAGTGATTTGTCTTCAACACTCCTTGCACTACATATTTAAGTTATCAATTAGCGCATCAGTCCAAATCAATGAGCTCACTTGGCGGTATACTTGAAATGAGGAATGGAAGAGAAAAAAACCACAATAACAGGTGACTGAAAAAAAACTTTGCGGTGACACTAAGCAAACAACAAGTAGCTCCATAGAAACAAGCGGTCACTCTATATGAGACTGCTACTGCTTAACATATTAGCAAACAAACTAAATATTTGTTTTAGTTCTCTCGTTCTTATGTCATTGTCTTCTTCAACTTGTTGGCAAATAAGTAGAATTGTCTAATAAATTATGTGCAAATTTATGTTAATCACATTTAACACATTTCTTCTTTCCCTCAACAAAATGACTACAACAAACATGATGGCCATTTGGAATAGACCAAATATTTACCCAACATTTTGTGTGTGTGCGTATAAAGCAGTTATTAATTTATCAACAGGTTTACCATATAACAATAACAACAAATTGTTTGCATGGTTAACTGACCGACTGACTGCTCACTCTCAGCTCAAAACATAGAAAATGAATTAGGGATTTTGTAAACTTAATTTAAATGTTTTGTGTGTTTGAATTGTGGAATCAAAACATATTTTTTTGGTTAAGGGTATAGGGTGTGAATATAAAATCAAATAAGAGATACCATTTTGATAAGCAAAAGTTATGGGGCAGTTTGGTAATTTGATATGTTCATAGCATAAATCTGTATAGGTCGATGAATATTACAAAATTCTTGCAGTTTTGAGCGTCTATTTTAATACGCTGAAAATATGTTGCCGTACTCTATCTTTTATATATCAAACTGCGTCAGTTTCGAGGGCAATGACATGCTATTTAATTTCTGAAATTATAATTGAAATTTTCAAAATTACAACATGTAGGGAATAAAGTGGCACCTTCGGCATCGCGGCACATACGGCAATCACGTTTTCGATATGAAGCTCTCACCGTACGTAACTAGCTTCGATACACAGATATCGAATATCAAAATAAATAACTGTCACAAAGTTGGAAATCTCTTTTTATGTATTTCGTGTATAAAAATTTTATATTTTTAAGGCAGCATTATTAAAAAATAGTTAATACAATATAAATTGTTATAAAAATAATTAAAAATTTATTGTTTTTATAAGATTAATGGAAATAAATGAAAAAAATATAAAAAGGATATTCGGAGTAGCTTCGGCAATTTGAAGTGGGGCACATTCGGCCACAGATAGTGCTATATTATTTCCTTAAAATGTTTTTGAGTTTTTCTTTAAAAATATTCGTTAATACAGTTCGAAATTACATATATAAGACCAAACCATAGAAAAACGCTATTTCTGATTGTGTGTGTGTGACCGCTAGAAAATATAAGGTCAAACTTTGAATCCCATATTAAAACAAAGTGGAACATTTAGAGGATCAGAATTTCAACCAGACTGATAGCGTTGATAATTACCAGGCTATGACCATGGTGCCGAATGTGCCCCATCAAATGCCGAAGCTACCCCGGGTAGGGGCTTTATTGACTTCTTTTACAAAACTGTAAAATGGTTTTGGTACTACATTTTATAAATGAGTATCAGGCGACAATAATCAAGCATAATATTATATCTGTTGAATAAGTACTGAGATATTATAGAGCTACAATTTTTACGTCCTGTCACTTATTATGTTAGAATTATATTTCATAGTTTTCGGAATATTTTTAAAATTTCAATGCTCTTTCTGGCGCCGAAAATTGTTCACCACACATTTTATGCGGAAATATTAATAATACTAATATTCTATTCTGATTCTCGGCAAGCTTCAAATAAGTAAACTGTGGTTTACCACTCAGAATTGACCGGATAAACAAGCGGTAAAAGGCTTCGAATATCAGTGAACAACTTTCGATGGATTTGGCATGTCCTCGAAGATCAACACTGTTGATTGCTGATTTGGGCTCAGACACACAGATCTATGATCTGTCTCTTGTGCCGACCTTATAAACGCCTTTTAGAACCACGATCGCATTCCTTCAGCATTTCAATCAACACGAGCCTTTTTGCGGCCAACACAATACATGGTCGCATGAGGCAAAAATGTTGAAAATTATAAATATGTTTGTTTTTTTTTTTAAATCCACGTTTATAGCTCTGATGGTCCTTTTAAAAATCATTATTTTTTAAGTCCACGCTTATAGCTCTGATAGTCCTTTGAAAAATTATTTTTTAAAACCCAATGCGTTTAGCTCTGATGGTCCTTTAAAAAAATATTTTTTTAAAACCCAATGCGTCCACGCTTATAGCTGTGATTGTCCTTTGAAAAATTATTTGTTTTTTTTTAAACCACGTTTATAGCTCTGATGGTCCTTTTAAAAATTATTATTTTTTAAGTCCACGCTTATAGCTCTGATAGTCCTTTGATTATTTTTTTTTAATCCACGTTTATAGCACTGATGGTCCTTTGAAAAATTATTTTTTAAAACCCAATGCGTTTAGCTCTTATGGTCCTTTGAAATATTATTTTTTTTTTTTTAAATCCACGCTTATAGCTCTGATGGTCCCTTGACAAATTATTCTTTTTAAAATCCACGCTTATAGCTCTGATGGTCCCTTGAAAAATTATTGTTTTAAAAATCCACGCTTATAGCTCTGATGGTCCTTTGAAAAATACGTTTTTAAAAAGCCACGCTTATAGCTCTGATGGTCCTTTAAAAATACGTTTTTAAAAAGCCACGCTTATAGCTCTGATGGTCCTTTAAAAATACGTTTTTAAAAATCCACGCTTATAGGTCTGATGGTCATTTGAAAATTTTGATTTAAAAAGTCCACGATTATAGCTCTGATGGTCATTTGAAAATTTTGTTTTCAAAAAAATCCAATCTTATCGCTCTGATTGTCCTTTGATTTTTTTTTTTTTAATGCACGCTTATAGCCCGGATGGTCCTTTGAAAAAGTATTTTTAAAATCCTTGCTTATAGATCTGATGTTTCTTTTGAAAAATTATTTTTTAAAAAAAAATCCACGCTTATAGATGGTCCTTTGAAAAATTATTTTTTAAAAATCCACGCTTTGATGGTCCTTAAAAAATTAAAAATCCAAGCATATATCTTTAAAAATAATAACAAATGTATGCTTATTAGACAAATGATGAATTGATAAGAATGGTCCTTCGTCTTTTGTAATAAACCTTTTTTTTTAAAAAAATGCGCTTTTTGCTTCGTGTTTTGTAATCTTTAAAAAATTATGTATTTAGCTTCGCCTTTCGGAAAATATTCTTTAAAAACTCCATGTTTTTTTTTTCGTTATGTTATTGTTATTTAAAATCATCATGTTATTTAAAAATCATCGCTTATAGCTTAGATTTTTTAAAGAAAAATGTATCTTAAAAATATTTACGCTTTTTATACTCGCGTTTATGTAGGCATTTGAAAAGAGTATACTTTTGAAATCAATATTTAAAAATCCACACTTTGGAAGACTATAGAAAAATTTGTATATTACAAGCTTTTTATTTGAAAACTTGAATTTTTTGAATCCATACTTATGTAACTTTGAATATTTTTTTAAACATTGCTTAAAAAAGTCCATTATAGACTTAAAAAATATAAATATCTAATATAATAAAGATCCACACTTTGAAAAAGAAATACCCTGAAAAATGTTTTCACTTTTCCAAGTTCTTTTAAAAATCCACATATCATTGAAAAAATATTTTTTTAACACGGCTATGAGAATTTTTGAAACATATATTAAGACCTTTGAAAAAAAATGTTCAAAAATTCTTGCTTTGAAAATCCTTTTCCTTGAGGAACCCCCATCCTTAAACATGAATGTTCCTTCCATTCTAATCTAATTTTTAGTTAAATTCTCTAATAAAACTGTACATTTTGTTCTTCTCCACCCCCCAAAAAATGTAATTCCAATATTGTTACAATGTTATTTGAACAAATCAACATAAAAAGCTTACATTTCCAGCCATAAAAAGGTGTAATGACCACAGGTGGTTGCCAACAGCAACAAACTTTCTAACTGTACTTTTTTGTGCATTTGTGGTGGTATGACTTTTTGCAATGACATTTTCTGTTGAAAACTTCTTCCCCCGAGAGGACTTTTCAATATAACCCCAACATATTATTGACCATATGCTGGTGAATTAGTTATAGAAGTTGTCAATGAAGTTTCCAAGAGTTCTAGGCCTAAGGGATGGTAATTAGTAGGAAATGCATAATACGATTTAAAAGTGTAAAAATATCAATCATAATATAAATAATTTATTAAAAGAAAACCACACAGACACACCTAGTATGTTCATTGATGTTGTTGTGGTAGATTTTCCAAATAGGTCCTAGGCAGGAAATAGAAAAATATATTATGCAAACACCAGAACTCATCCCTGAACTTGAAGATGATTTAAAACAGTCCTTACCTATGCTAGACTTAGTGCAGCCAAGGCAAAGTGTGGTGAGGGAGGTGTGTTGGTGGGGGTTGATATTCAAATAAAATTTATGCCAAAGTTCATTAAAGTTTTATGCATTTGTTGCGTGTGGCAAAATGGAATGCAACCAACAACGGCGTCATTCATTTGGCCATAGTTTTTAACACCAGTCAACCCGCCAAACAGTCAGCCAACAAGTCATGGCATGAAGGAAGACAGAATTACAATAAAAACAGTTCCATTGACATACCACCAGGTTGCAGCATTGGCAGTAAACACCAAAAGGACATTGCACTCTACGTTGAAAGGATCATAAAATATTTAAATTATATGCATGTGTGGGAGTAGATATGTTGGTGTGTGTGCACCCACCATTAAAAATGGGTGTGGAATAGTTTACCAACTGACCATTTTATTCAATATCATAACACCCTGTCCGTTTCCCATTGGGGCCAGCTATTATTAAATGTGCATTTATTTTAGACAGGATAGCTATTTATATACCCTGCCCCCTTGTTCATCATCATAAATATGTTCCTTTATTATTTATTAGTTAATTAATCGTAATTATGTTATTGTCATCTGGTGTTCGGTGTCAAGGGAGTGTTTGCCGGTTCTGTTCAGTTGTTTGATTTATACAAAAGAAAGGTGACGTCTGTTTGTCTAATACCAATATAACCATAATTTCTAACTTCTATGTCAAATGATTGCTTAAAGACACCCTTGTTGCAATTGAGTTAAGAGGTCCTTTATGACAGCTTGTAAAACATAAATTTCTTTCTTTTTTGCTGAGCGGGAGATGGAAACGCAACACAAACTTTTCCAACTAAGTCTGAACTTTGTAGTTGTTCTTCGACATAAACTTGGTTATCTTAGTTGGGTTAGAAAAAACTTTTTGTCGAAGTTGTTTTTAATGTGTGTTTTATGTTGTTGTTTTTCTTTTCTTCGAACAACATATGTGTGTGCGGGTGTATTTGTGTTCGTGTTTTAAGCCCTTTACTTGTTGGTAAGTTGCAATAACCAAACAATTGCTGCAAGTGGTTTGGGTAATTAATACCTTTAGTTTTGCTTCAGTTGTCATCGATCTATTGCCTAACACCGAACCACATTGTTTTGTTGCAACTTTTCAAATATCAAATAGAGGAGGTTTTTTTACTAAACCGCAGAGTTCAAAGGTTTCGAAAAAGAAATTAATATATACTATAGTTTGAACATACACCGTTTTTCTATAGAGGGTGAAGTATTACAATTTAATTTCGGTTTCAAACGTGATTACTATAGTGGTCATTGAATTGTTGTATGCTTATTGTGCAAGTACAGTTCTGCCACTCTTATTTAATCGTTATCAGTAGAAAGTATAAGAAACAGTCCCAAATTGCACCAAATCTATGTTTAGAAAAAATATTGAGCTTTCCTAGAAATATCCATAGACTAAATCAGATAACATAACAAATAATACAACCTGGGGCTCAGGGTCTGGAGGTTAGAAATTCATTTTAGGGATGAAATTCCTCAGCTAGTATATAAAGAACCCAAAAGGGAAAATTCGCGATAGTTTTTAAGTTATGGTGTGATCCTATCATTCATGAAGAAGTCGCCTTATATTATCTTTTGTGGCTACTGCAGGTTTTTAGTTGTCAAGTCTTCAGTCAAATCAAATGAGGAATATTTTTGTAAAAAAAATATCTTTCATATATATCGAGTCCTTGTGAATCATTTTCGTTAATCGCAATATTGATGAAATTTGTTGGCATTCAAATATTTTACAAAAAGTTCGCTCGTACAATTTCAGATAGTCGTATCTTTTTATCGGCCTTTTTTATTTTTGCTTATGCTTCCATAGAAAACCTTATGTCTAATAAATTTCCTGTAAATGGTAGGTTATGGATAAACAAATCAGGCGAATCTGACTGGTTTGTGGAAGCTGACATAGTTCTGTAGAGGAAATGATAAATATAGGTTTCTGGTCCTTTTTCGATATTTTGAAGAAGGTAGTCATATTTTTTGTCTTCAATGGTGTGACTTTTGACACACCCCCCCCAAAATGAGATACTGCTCTATTTTGGGTATTTTGAAGATTTTTGTTAATTTGGTAACCGAAGTATCTATAATTTTCTAGAGTTTCTTGGAGAGTACGAAACATATTACAGAATATATTTTATATAGATCCTTATTTTGCCTCCACATCATCACTCTCCGTCTACAAAGGCTGCATTTTGACATTCTAGGTTTTTGAAGTTATAAAACATTTTTGCTTTACTATTTCCGTGTTTTGAACAAGCACCCATTTTCTGTACTTTAAAGGGTAAGAGGCCTATCCACAACGAAGTGGTTAATGTGGTATTTCGGGTTCTTAGAGGTTAGAAAATATTTTAGAAACAATTTTTTATATCCTCAGCCTTATGGTTAATGGGGGTATATAAAATTTGATACGCTTAAACCCATTGGTCCACTTCTTCTGGTACCTCACTTACAAATGGGCAAAACTTTCACTATTTATAAATCCAATAGCAGGCAAATGAAATATCCGATTTGAACCAAACTTTGTACCGAACCTAGATCAACCTCAGAAGGTGGGACCCTCAGATCAACTTCAGAAGGGTCGACCCTTTCCTTCTGGTACTTCCCGACAATGGCTCAATATTTTATAAACTTCTAAATTGTATTGGAAGCGATTTGAATAACCGGTTTCATCAACATATAAAGCGAATAATAAAACATGTGTGTTATTCCGATGAAATCCTCCGCAAACCATAAGCTGAAATCCAAAGGTTTGGTTGCAACACTGGCTGACACTTTTTTAACTTGTTTTGATTTAAGTCTATGTTTTGATTTGTAAAGGTTTTGCCCTATTTTTCGACTTATTGAACGTTTTAGCCGAACTATTCTTTCGAAATGGCTGTAAATTGCGATTGGACTTATCTCAAAATATTTTTGATATAAGTCATTTTCAGCATTTTGAAAGTTATAGCCGCATTTTCTTCATCATAGTGACTGTAATTTGGCATTCCGGGTTCTTAGAGGCTGAAGACATGATTGCAAAAAAAAGTGTAGACATAAATGCCATAGAATGACTCGTGGTTCCAAACGAAATGGTTACATTTTCGCTATCGGTTTCTTGAATTGTAAGAAACATATTAGCCGAAATTTGTTGATGTATACCCCTGTTTTGACACAATTCCATTTAATAAAAGGATCTGACTCATTTGTTGGTACCGGCCAATGATCACATTACTAATGGGTCCTTGATCGATATATTTAAATTTTTAAGTCCATTTCCAACCTTAGTGTCGATAATTTGATTTTCAAATTTCTATGACAACCAACTAGCAGAATATTTAAAATTACAGGTACCAACATTTTTAAGATGTTCGAATGTAACTATGTTGTGGCTTCTTAAAGATATGTTTAAAGAGATGTCAAAGCCATACACCTGTATTTTTAAAGTATATATTATTAAAGAGCCTTTGGATTTCAAATGAATATTCTCGAAGAAATTTTGGAGCCATAAGCGTGTATATACTAAAAACTAGTAGGACTTTCAGGCCCAGGGTCGATGTTTAAGGTCTTTCAGAGCTATAAACTTTTAAAGGTTAATTTTAAAGAACTTTGTATAGGAAATTTCGAGCGGTGAGCGTAGAATAATAATTTATTCAGAATGATTAATTTTTTAAAGTTTTCAGAACCATGTCAATGGATGGCTAAAAGCGTTGATTTTTAAAGAACTTTCGGAACCAAGCTTGGATTTTTAATTATATTTTTGAGGGGGTCGGAAACTCTTTTGGATTCTTAAGTGTGGTTTCTGGAACCAAATGCATGTTTTTAAGTACTATCAGTACCGCTTTCAGGCCCAGAAACTCATAAGCGTGAATTTGTGAAGATATTTTTATTGAACATTCGAAGCCACATTCAGAATCATTCTAAGCCATTTTCAGAATCGTAAGCATGGGCTTTTAGGGATTTTAATAATTAAGTTTGGAATGCACATAAAGAGGTTTTTTTCTGATATGTTTAAAGGACTTTGTGAGCCTTTTCCAGAGCCATGAATTCGGATGTATAGGAAATGAAAAAATGTCATTTGCAACTGGGTGGATTTTAAAGTTTATTGTTTTTAATATTTCTAAAATACATTTTGAGCCATAAGCGTGGATTTTGTAAGGATATTATTAATTGAATTCCAGAACCACTTGCAGCGGAGTAAGTGTGGATTGCTTAAGGATATTTTTATGAACTTTCGGGACTTCTTACGGTGGCAAAAAAGTGGATTGTAGAGCAATATTTATACAAGTTTATGCTATTTTTATTTGATTTTATATGGTGTATCCCTATAAGGAACAATATTATTGTAATTTTATCTTATTAAATATTAAAGAGTATATAATTTAAAATACAATTTATAATGAACATCCCCAACCTATCTTTAAATGTCTGCATATGCAATATTTTAAATTATATACGTATTTCATCCTGTCTTCTGTTGCATTTTCCGTACATAATAATTTAAGATTGTTCCCATTGATAGTGACCCTTCTTCGCCAACTGCTAGTGTTGCATGTTCACAACTTTCCATATTCCATGCATTCACATTGGGTGTGGAGAATCCAACAGGAAGTTTTTTGTTCTTTCAGAACACCCTCACCGCCACCGCCAGACCCCAACCACCCAACACACTTTTCCACCGACAACAACAAACTGCAGCAAAATTTAACAATTTTAGCCTTCAAGCTAGAGGGTGGCGTCCAAATGCATTCAAGTTCAGCTAAATGCTCTTCGTGTTTTACCTTCATCAGGCGCTGCCTGCCTTTTGCTACAATTTTTTATCGTATTTGACATTTTCCGTTGGCTGTTGGCTGTTCTGTGTTGGTTTCTCCACTCCACTAATATGATGAACTAAGCATTAGGTTTTTTTGTTTTGTTTATGTTGGAGCGGTATTCCATTTATCCTGTCGTTGTACAGTTTGCCTTCGCCGTGACAATGTGACAAGGCAAATGTAAAGGAAAGACGGACAACCACTTGTATTTTTTGTAGCCCAGAGTGTGTGCCATAAACAAGACTTTGTTCGGGTTCCTGTGTGAGATTGTGTGTGTTTGTGCCAGCGTTTATGTGGGTTTGTCTCAATGATCCTTGGCCGTATGTCCTTATTTTGCTGTTGTCGTCGTCAACGTTGTTATTGCTGCTGTTGTCTACTTGATTTTTGCTTTACATTTGCCACGATTTTTGTGCTCTACCGGGGTTGGGCTTTTTTCGTTAATTGTATTTGTTGTTGTCGCTTGTGGCCATTGTTGTTGTTGATGTTTTTGGTGGTCTGTTCGATTGGATTTGCGGTGGCGTTTAGAGTTTGTTCCTGTCACAAATTCTGTTTACATTTTACGCCTTTAAATAATTGATAAAACAACTCATTTGTCCCCCTCCTTGTCAGTTGCAAGAGTGAAAGATTTGTAATGTTTGCCCAGAAGCTTGACGTGACATTAGTTAGTAATTTTCGTAATCAAGGAAACGACGCTAGACGATGGAAGTATTTTTTTTCGTAGGCAGAGTAAGTATTTATCGGCATTGGGTTTTATGTGATCTGTTTACTGTATTTATATTAATCACTTCTATCTCTTCTCCTCGTAGAAATTTCAAGGTATTTATTGGTTTAAATTCCCAGAGCATCAAAAGGGTCTGATGTTGTATTCCGTGTCCGCAACAGTTACTAGGCCTTATCATGAACAAATTACCTGTATAGGCCTCTAAAATTTACGATTTCGAAAATTGAAAATTGATAAAAAAATTAACAATTTCACTGTGAATCAAAAAGGAACTTATGGACTTGGCGTGGAAAATTCCTTTCGGGCAATTTATTGGTATATATCTCATTTCGTATTTGGTCTGTAAATATATAAAGGCCCCATTATGTTCGGTTTATATGTAGAGAAAGCTCCATTTCAATATTTTACGGAGTATATCTAAATGGTATACTAAATACCCAGCGTTCATTTCTTTAATATGATATGTCTAAGTCAAATCGAATGAGAATTTTTCTGTAAAACACATCCTCATTCTATATTGAATCCTTTTTTTGAAGTGCGATTATAAATTGAAGTCAATGGGTCCAAGTCGGGGCTGTTTGGCCTTTAAAAGAGTACTTGATTATTGCTGAATTGTGCGTATTTGTGTATCACTAAAAATTTACCGTTCTACCTTGCTCAAGTGGAATAAAGACCATATACTTTGTATTTGGATCGACTTATGTTGAGTTTGTGTTTTTATGCCCTTCTCCATAAGGTACAGTCTACATTAAATTTGTCATTCGGTTTGTAACGCTTATCTGTTAAAAATAGAGATCGCAATCCATTCACTTTGTTGTAGTGCCTATATAACAGAATCCGTAAATATTTTGGATCATTCAGACACGATTGTGGACCGATGTTGGCCCCCCTGTAAGGGTATCCCCAATTTTCGGAGGTAATTAATCCAATTTTATATTTTGCATTCTCATATCGCTCAATACTCAGGTATATCATGTATATAAACATCTCGCCCTTTATAGGTATTAAGCATTTTCGAACAGCAGGGCCTTTAATTTTTTTCAAAATAGGTCCCATATTAGGTTCCTAAATAATTCTGGTATTTTAAGGGTTTTGAAACAATTTCCTATACTATGGGGCTGGAATTTGAAATTCAGCGTTCTTGGAGGGTGACATAGATATGTCCTAAATATGTTGAATATATCATACATGTTTACAAAGTCCCAATACAAAGGGCCGTTTCATTTTCGGCATTTTGAAGGTTTTACTTAATTTTCTATGAGAGAGGTAGGGTGGGCAAGTGTGGGAGTAAAACCATCAATCTCCCTTGTTTCAGCAGGTGTACCAGGCGTTTGTGTTGTATTTATTCACGTGTGTTAAAACAAAAATTTAATTTTTCGTCCCCTAGGGCTATTGGTGTCTGGGATGGAACCGCCCTGATAATTGGTTCCTGGGCTAGCGGCCACAGTTACACCATAGTGCCGAAGTAGGTGGCACGTAACATTCCTCGCTATAATTTGGCATGTTTTTTTATATGATTGCGGTTTTCGTCAAAAAGTATAATGTATAAATTGTAATGAATGTAGTAAACGTCATTTATTTCAATATTATCACCATATACAGTTATTTTCAAGAATATTATTCTCATACTAGCATATGCCTGCTACTTCGTTAGCGGATGTTAGAACACACCAATATTGATCATAAAAAGATAGTACCACTTTGTTCCTTTCTTATCTTATAGTACGTATTTCCAAAACTACTTACAACACATAAGTATGCATTTCTAAACTGCTTATATAGTCCAACCCAACACCCCATAAGTGATCCTAACTCAAAATTTCAGGATCTAAGACTTTCGGTTCACCCAAAATTTAAATTGTACCAATGTTAGTACCAGAAGTATGAATTTCCTAAACTACGTCCATACCCAAATCCTATACTTCTTACCTTATTTTTAAATTTCGGTGTTCTAGCTCTATCGGTTCACCGAAATACACATTTGGTACTATTTAGTACACATATCAAAAACACCGTACATATCCCAATCCTACAACCCAACAATGATCCTAACTCCAAAATTTCTGGATCTCAGCACTATCGGTTCATTTCTTCTAAATTCCAGTGTTCTAGCTTTATCGTACACATTAGTACAAACTTTCACACATTATTACAAACTTTCACCCCAAATCCAAATTGTACTAAATATAGTATCACTTAGTACCCATAAGTATGAATTTCCAAACCCAATTCAGTGTTCTAGCTCTATCCAAATACACATTTGGTACTATTTTGTACACATTAGAACATATTGCCAAAACTTCATACATTTCCCAATCCTACACCTTAACAGTGACCCTAACTCCAAATTTCAGGATATCAGCACTATCGGTTCATTTCTTTTAAATTTCAGTGTTCTATCTTTATCGGTTCACCCAAATACACATTTGGTACCTATAAGTACACATTAGTTTACTCAAATAGACATTTGGTACACATTAGTACAAACTTTCTACATATCCCAATCCTACACCTTAACAATGACCCTAACTCCAAATTTCAGGATTCCAGCACCCAAAATTGAAATTGTACCAAATATAGACTATTTAATACCTTCCGTGCACATAAGTACACATTTCTAAAACTATCTACATATCGCTTCACTTCGACCTTAATGTTAATTTTAAATTTCAGGATTCCAGCTTCATCCGTTTCTCTAAATGCAAGTTATACCACATTTAGTACACTTTAGTACTTTTCGTATATATGAGTGCACGCTTTCAAATATACCTCCGTATATCGACCCCACATCTCAACCGTGATTCGCATTCCAATTTTCAAACTTTTAGATCTATCCGTTCACATTCTACGAAATTGTAAAAAAAAATAGTACATTTTAATATTTTTCGGATAATTGTAGTTCGAATTTCCAAAAACCCTTTGGTACATCTATCCTACACTGTATCAATGTCCCTCAATCCACATTTCGACACTGCATCAATGACCCTCAAACATCATTTCTAGTACGAATTTCCAGAAAGCCAGCCTTATCTGACATCTACATTTTCTTGAGCACCATTTCCTTACCTTTAAACAATACAATTCTAATCCACTGCATTTAACATTTTTCCAGGATGGAAAATTTATCTTGTGAAGTAATTTTTGTTCACTTCTAAGTCACATTATTTCTTAAACTAAAATGTATCAAATAAATACAAACGTGACAACTTATTGCATGTCAATATTCTGTCAAACATGCAGTTAATACAATTTTCCTCTGGAGGGTGTCATTGTCTTACTAATCGCCTTAACGCTTTTTGTTATTTTATTTTTAGTTTTTGGTATATCAAATTTCTTATTAGCAAATAAGCTAGTTTATTTTCCAAGTAAGCTAGCTAGTTTATTTCCATTATAGTATGACTAAAACTATTCATTAATTCGTAGATATAACTTGCGAAACATGCATGAGTAAATTTGATATCGTTAAACGACAAAACCAAGCTAGTTCTTTTTATACCCTTCACCACACTGTGGTACAGGGTATTATGTCTTTGTGCATATGTTTGTAACAGGCAAAAATAATCGAGATAGACCCATGGTTCCTTTTGAGAATATGCATAGAATCACTTTCTGAGTTAATTTAAGCATGTCCGTCTGTCCGTCCGTCCATGTATTTTTGTGAACAAAGTACAGGTCGCATTTATGATCCGAATTGGATGAATTTTGTCACAGCTCATTTGTTTGGCCCAAGGACGAAATTGGGAAAAATCGGTTCAGATTTAGATATAGCTCCCATATATATCTTCGTCCGATTTAAGGTTAATGGTGTACCAAAGCCCCAATATATCTTTCGATTTGCACGAAATATGGAATAGAGTACTGAATTAAGTCTAGAATGATGTGTGCAAAGTTTCGTGAAAATCAGTTCACATTTAGATATAGCTCCCATATATAGTCTTGTCCGATTTTAGGTAAATGGTGCACCAAAGTCCCTGGAAATCTTTTCATTTGTACGAATTTTGGCATAGCGTACTAAATTAAATCTAAAAGGATGTGTGCAGAGTTTCGTGAAAATCGGTTCAGATTTAGATATAGCTCCCATATATATTTTCGTCCGATTTAAGGTAAATGGTGCACCAAAGTACCTATATATGTTTCGATTTGCGCGAAATTTGGCATAGCCTACTGAATCAAGTCTAGAACGATGTGTGTAAAATTTCTTGAAAATGGGTTCAGATTTAGATATTGCTCCCATATATATCTTCGTCCGATTTAAGGTAAATGGTGCGCCAAAGTCCCTAAATATTTTTCGATCTGCACGAAATTTGGCACAGTGTAATTAATTAGGTCTAGAATGATGTGTATAAAGTTTCGTGACAATCGGTTCAGATTTAGATATAGCTCCATATATATTTTTGTCCGATTTAAGGTAAATGGTGCACCAATGTACCTATATATGTTTCGATTTGCACGAAATTTGTCATAGCGTACTGAATTAAGCCTAGAAAGATGTGTGTAAAATTTCGTGAAAATCATTTGTGATTTAGATATAGCTTCCTTATATATTTTCGCCTAGAACGATGTGTGTTAAATTTCGTGAAAATCGGTTCAGATTTAGATATTGCTCCCATATATATTTTGTTCCGATTTTATGTAAATGGTGCACCAAGTCCCTATATATCCTTCCATTTGCACGAAATTTGGATTTATAAGTAAATGACGAATGCAAAAAAAAAACGTACTGAAATAAGTGTAACCTAACATGTGGCAAGTTTCGATGAAATCGGTTTAGATTTCGGTATTTTGCTTTAAATTTATTTACATAATTTTGTCCCATTGTAAGAAGCAACTCTATATCTGACCAAAATTTAGTATAGGTTGCAGATTGACATGTTTAATGTCATGTTAATGGTTCTTCAAAAATGCGACGTCTGTTAGGATTCCATCTGTTGGATATATGGATAAGTGGTGAAGGATATCAAATAGTCGGCCCCGTCCGACTTTACTACTTTCCTTACTGGTTTTATTTTGCTTTTAGAATAAGAAGAAGATACATTCTCACAGATGTATACATACATATGAACGGCTTTGGTCTTCGTATCATCGCTATATATCATTTGCAATTCATTGATCAATAGTTTGCGGATTTTGTCTTTTCTTGTGGTTTTCTGTTTTACTGATACACCCTACACCACATTGGTGAAAACGAGTTCTTTAAAGTTTAATCGTTTACAATCGATTATTCCGTACTTGTGACCCCTGACCTCTTACGAGTGTTTTTTCTTGGATATTTTAACGTTTGTTAGTGGTGAAGTTATAATGACAAAGAGGCCTATGTTTCTGGCCTCTTAATAAAATAATGGGAATGCTAATCATCAAAGACGTTTTTATTGTTTTTTGAAGTATTCTCTATCATTTTGATATGTACTTAAACGAACAGTAGAAGAATTGTATTCGCTTCCATTGAGATACCTACAAAACAGGTGTTCAGCACGATCTTCAGCGATGAAAATCGTTGCCCACGCATTTTATGATCGGAAGTAGAAAAGGGAGTTATTGGGTGCAAAATGAAAGCAGTAACAGTTTGATTGGCCATAAAATACGACAATCCTTCAATAAGCATACATTTTGTAATCCCCATACACTATGGAAATGACATTTTAAACTTGACACCCATTGAGGAAATGAAATATCATAACAACTCATAAAATGGTGTCAATGTCCTACTGACCATTTTTACTGTTAATAAAATCAAATAAAAGACGATAACAATCTTCCCACTCCATATTTTTTCAGCATTTATCAAATGCCAAAGAAAATTCTTTCATTTATGACTATGAAAAGGCCCGTCACTTCTTAGCACAAAGAGAAAAACGTAACAGAAAAAAATATATATGGCAAAAGCTTTAGGAAACGCAGACAGGCGCATGTTCCTGTGACAGTAGTGATAGTTTTCTTTATTTCGATCTTCCGTCATACTCGTTGGGTTCTATTATTATTCGCATATTTCTATAAAAAATATATATTGAAACGTGTTGCCACAACGTGATGTCTGTAAATTCGTAATCAATGAATGAATGAACGAGAACGACTGGTTGACGGAATGAATGAAAATGCCAGTTGTATGTGGCAATAAATGTGAGACTAGATATGTGTCTGTGTGTTGGTATCAATAATGGAAAATGGAAGATAACACCACTGGTAGCTGAGACATGTGTCGTTGTCGTCTGTTGTCATTATTTTTGTGCAGAAAGTATAAAAATAAAACCGTTTGCGCAAAAAAAGTAAACTGTGGAAATGTGAAAAGCTCAAAAGTAATAAAGACGGACCACCGGACGTTAAGTCGGACACTTTACCCATGACAATTGTTAGTTTCAGGAAGACCAGAACATAAAACTTTGGAAATGGTAATGGGGAAACTATTATATGTACAATGGAATCGGATAGGGAAATGTCGATGGAATTAAATAACAGCAAACTGTGGGATGATACCCCTACAACAAGTAAGCAAAGCTGAAATGTCGGACAGGCCTGACTATACGATATCCTTCACCACTTTGGATACATACAGGAGATGTACAATATCATGTCGATACAATGTCTTTGGGGGCCCTTTGTCATGATATCAGAGAAAATTAAATATGTGATCTACAAAGTTATATGAAACAATTGAAGTCGTAAACAAATGGTTCAATAAAAGAGTTCTACTGTTTTACCACCGGATCTATTTGCGTTTTAAGTAGACAATTTATTCCACGAGATTAGCAATGACTTTAGCTTGCACATAATATAAAAATAAGTTTATTAGTTAATGAAACCCGGTACAAAAATTGGCTTTATTATCTGAAACTTCGGATACGAAAATTTAGGGATCTGGATCTATCTCCGGCAAGTATATGTTAGAAGCGTGTTTGGTTTGGAAAAGGCATAAGAAAAAGCTTAAGCGGCATTTTTAGAATATTTGGAGTAAAACATCTCGTCTTGACGAACAAAATAACTCGAAAGCCTGACCTCGACGAGATCCGGATCTATTTCCGACAAATAATGATAGCGTGTTTCTCATATTTATAGGAAATTAGCATATGCCCACTACTTCGTTAGAGAATGTGGGAATTATTTAAAAACCAACACCAACCATAATTAAAATGATAGTACCATTTCGTACCTATGTTATTTTATAGTATGTATTTCCAAAACTACCTCCATATCTCAAGACTAGACACCAACTCTTACCGCAATAGAAATCTAGGTTTATACATAATTAGCTATCATTTAGTACACTCTTTGTACTCTTGTAGCACTTATTTCTAAATAATGCTCTATCGGTTCACCTAAATCCAAATTTAGTGCCATTTTATAGACATTAGTAACCATTTCTAAAACTTACTACATACCCCAATCCTACACCCTAACTTAAAATTGCAAGATTCCAGCTCTATTGGTTCACCCAAATCCAAATTTGGTACCATTTAGTCCAAATTTCCAAACCCTACTCTACCTACAATGATCCAAACTCCAAATTTCAGGATCCAAGCTCTATCAGTTCACCCAAAATTCAAATTGTACCAAATTTAGTACAATTAAATTGTACCGGATTTAGTACACATATGTACGAATTTCAAAAATTCCCTACATAGCTCAATTCTACACTCCAACAGTGATCCTAGCTTCAAATTTTAAGATTAAGATGCGATACCATTTAGTACTCATTAGTACCAATTTCCAAAACTTTCTACATTTCCCAATCCTACACCTTAACAGTGGGCCTAAATCCATTTTTTTTTTTTCGAACCAAGCTCTGTCAGTTGACCCAAAATTCAAATTGTACCAAATTTAGTAAAATTAAGTACCCATAAGTATGAATTTCCAAAACTACATCGTTACCCCAGTCCCACACTCCAACGGTAACCTTATTTCCAAATTTCAGTGTTCCAGCTCTATCGGTTCGCCCAAATTCACATTTGGTACCATTTTGTACACATTAGTACAAATTTCCAAAACTTTCTACATATCCTAATCCTACACCCCAACTGGATCCTAACTCCAAATTTGAGGATTCCACCTCTATCCATTTACACAAAATTCAAATTGTAAATTTAGTACCATTTAGTACCCATAAGTACGAATTTCCAAAACTACATCCTACACTCCAACAATAATCTTATTTTCAAATTTCAGTGTTCCGGCACTATCAGTTCACCTAAATCCAATTTGAAACAAATTTAGTACACATTAGTAAAAAATTTCCCCAACAATGATCGTAACTCAAAATTTCAGGATTCCAGCTCTATTGGTTCACCCAAAATTCAAATTGTACCAAATTTAGTACACCTATGTACGAATTTCCCAAACTACCAACATACATCAATTCTAGAATGCAGTAGAAAATTTTTTTTAGCTCTATCTACTCACTCAATTGTACCAAATTTAGTAAATGTTAGTACTTTTCGGATACTTATAGTTCGAATGTCAAAAAACAAAAACCCCTTTGCTACATCTATTCTATACTCCATCAATGACCCTCAATCCAAATTTGAGAGTTCTAGCAGCACCGGTTCGCCACATATAAATGGTACCACATTTAGTACTTTTCGTGCCGTTCTAGTACGAATTTCCACAATCCCAACCTTATCTGAGACCTTTGACCCTCACACCACATTATAAGATTCTGGGCAGTGAATCAGTCAGTCAATCACTTTAATCTTTTATTAGTACAGATATATAAGATGTAGGTTCTTCATAATCTAGAATTTATACAATTTGTATACAGTTTGGTAAAAATGTGCCTCATCGAAATATTGGTTGTATACCCTATGTTTCTTTGGACCAAATGTGGTGCGCACGATAACTCTCAAAGGGAGTATCCGATTTCTACCAATCTTTGTTAAAGTTCGAAAATGGGGAATATCGGTCCACCCCTTCTGATCAAAAAAATTAAATTTATAATATCATGCGAACGGATTGTCCGATTTGGACCAAACTTTGCACAATTCATTATATTTACCAAGCCTTGATCACCTAAAAAGGATCAAAATTTGAAATATTATAATAAATTCAATATCCGGCGAATGGAATGCCCGTTTTGAAATCAACTTTGTACAACCTATTATCATTACAAAGCTTAAATCAAGTCCAAAGATAGGATCCGTCTGCCCATTCTAGAGGAGAATGTTTTAAATTTACACTGTGACCAACACCAATTTTCATCATAAATTCCACACTTTAAGAAGAAAAATTTACAAATAAACCCAATTTCTCAATTTAC
>NW_026875372.1:0-10015 GCF_032173495.1 Musca vetustissima
ACAGCTTGACGAAAACACCCCTTGTCCCGATAATAATATAGAAGCACAATGGCAGAGAATTACCCACTCCCTACAAACTGCAGCAAATGCAACACTTGGGTACCAAACACCACCATCAAGAAATCCGTGGTGCGTATAGGGCAAAGACCACCATCAAAAACTCAGAGTATAGGGCAACCCTGCAGACAGTAGCAACACGTAATGTGATGGAGAATTATCGGGAGAAAAGGAGAGTGAAGAAACGTATTTTCAGAAAAAAGAAGAAAGAACAAGAAAAACGTGAGCGTGAACAAATCGAGATGTACAGGAGTCAGAACGAAGTCCGAAAATACTACCAACCGGTAAAACACCAAACCGAAGGCTTTGGTGCAGGCAGATCCACCTGAAGAGATAAAGAAGGAAACCTGGTGACAGATACAGACAGCGTGCTGAGGATCTGGAAGGAGCATTTTGGTATCAAATAGTAGCGGCGAAGAGGATACCCCAGAACCAATAATAGATGACGGTATAGAGTGTATACCACCTAGCCAAGATAATGTCAGAATAGCAATCAATCGGCTGAAGAATAATAAAGCAACACGTACCGATGGATTACAAGCCGAACTATTCAAGACTGGTGATCAGATGCTGGTAAGGAGCATGCACCAGCTGAAGAATAATAAAGCATCAGGTACCGATGGGATACAAGCCGAACTATTCAAGACTGGTGATCAGATGTTGGTAGTCACAGGAGCATTCGAGGTAGTCAAAGGAGCATGCACCAGCTGATTAGTACAATTTGGCTAGAAGAATGTATGCCCAATGATTGGAACCTCTGCATCCTGTGTCCTGTGCACAGAAAAAGAGATAAGACGATATGTGCCAACTATAGAGGAATAAGTCTTCTTCCCATCGCATATAAAGTGTTATGCAGGGTGCTGTGAGAACGAATGAAGCCAATCGTCAGCGACATTATTGGACCATGCCAATGTGGCTTCAGACCTGACAAATCAACCAGATTTTCACACTGCTCCAAATCCTGGAAAAACCCACGAAAAACACATCGACATATTCCACCTATTCGTCGACTATAAAGCCGCATTCGACAGCCCTATCCGTTCAGAGGTGTATAAACCCATGTCTGCGTTTGGCATTCCTGCAACATTATTTCGGCTATGTAGGATAACTTTAACAGGCACAAGGTAAGCTGTTAAAGTCGTAAAGAACCTCTCGGAGTCCTTTAATACCGAACGGGGATTCAGACAAGGTGGCAGTTTGTTGTGTGACCTTTTTAACATCCTGCTGGAAAAGGTCATACGAGAGGTAAAAGTAAACAGAAATGGCACTCTGAACAACAACCACAACACATGTTACTCGCCTACGCCGATGACATCGACATAATGGGTCGAACATTGTGAGCGGTAACAGCCACCTTTAAACAAATTGAAAAGGAGTCTGCCAAAGTGGGTCTGGCAGTAAACTGCGAGAAGACCAAGCTGATGGTATCAATGCGCAAGACGTCCAGTAGACTTGGACCAACTGCGGATCTTAAGAAATACAGCTTCGATGTAGTCAAAGATTTTATATACCTTTGTACCGCCATAAACAAAACGAGTGACTTCAGTTTTGAAATTCGGAGAAGGCTAGTGATGTCCAACCGATGCTACTATGGTCTGAACAAACAACTCAAAAGCAAGGCCACCTTCCGCCAGACCTAACTTACACTCTACAAGAGGCTGGTACTACACGTGCTGTTATACGGATCTGAAGCATGGGTACCTACGCAAACAAATCAAAAGCAAGGCCACCTCCCGCCAGACCAAACTCACACTCTACAAGAGGCTGGTATTACCCGTGCTGTTATACGGATCTGAAGCATGGGTACTTACGCCTGCAGATGAGGCAGCTCTTGGGGTGTTTGAGAGAAAAATTCTCCGAAAGATCTATGGGCCGATCTGCGTTGACGGTGAATATCGCCGTCGAATGAACCATGAGTTGTACCAGCTATTCTCGGACATCGACATTGTTAAACGTATTGAGCTGCAGCGACTACGTTGGCTAGGTCATGTAGTGAAAATGGATGAAGATGCCTCAGCCCAGAAGGCATATAAAAGTGAACCAGCTGATGGTTCACGCAGAAGGGGAAGGCCAAGAATACGTTGGAAAGATCAAGTCGAAGACAATATCGCCGAAAATAATCTTTCAAATTGGAAAAAAACTGCGCAAAAGTCCGACGAGCCTGGAAATCTTTTCTAAGCTCGGCTTATGGAACGTATGTTCTGTCACAAGCCAGCTAAGTAAGTAATATAAGGGGTGAATTTTCATTCAAAAAAAATATTAAATTATTTTATTTTAGATTCCTTATTAAAAACCTCTCAGCATAATGTCCCTTGGAGATCAACTTAATATCCTTACCCTACACTCAGTTACCAAACCAAGATAATTTTAATTTGTTCCATAACCACCTACTCAATTTGTTATACAGCTGGGTGAATGGTAGCCGATTCCATTGCAAGATACCGGCATACCAATATCTCCGAAAGGAAATGAAGTAAAGAGAGAGAGAGGGAGGGGTGGGAACAGGACGATGAATCGAGTGTTGAAAAATCACAGAAGGTAATGCATATTTCTAACTAATTAGAATAATTAGTAAAACTTGGCACTGATACTTTATGCTTGGCCTTTTGATTTATCCCAACCGGCATTGTCGTTCTGTTCGTCGACGTCGTCATCGTCAGTGTCTGGCATTTGTGTCTATGGGTGTCCTGCGTCGGTATGTCTGATTGCTGGTATGAAAGTATAAAATTACTCAGCTCAAACACTTTGTGGGTGTTACTCTGTGTGTGGGCGGGGTGGCTGGAGGTTAATTAAATAATTGTTTTGGCATTTAGTGTCATTACGAGAAATTTGTAAATCTTAAGAATGTAATTTAATTACTGTTGTCTACTTGGAAGGGTTGATCATATTCATTCGTCGAGGATAACCAGAGGATGATTGGGACAATAATAGCATATTTGGAGTGTAGTTTCAGAGTGTTTAATATTGAGGTCAGGCAGAAATAGTTTTCGAGAGGGATAAATGATATTGCGGCTGGATTTTGTTAATATATGTTTTAGGGGTCCTAATATAGGAGAGGATTTTAACAAATATTTTTCAAGTGTCTATATGAGGCGTGGATTTTTTAAACATATTTTTTCAAGGGTCCATACAAGGCGTGGATTTTTTTAAACATCCAGCCAAGGCGTGGATTTTTTAAACATATTTTTCAAGGGTCCATACAAGGCGTGGATTTTTTAAACATATTTTTTCAAGGGTCCACACAAGGCGTGGATTTTTTAAACATATTTTTTTAAGGGTCCCTACAAGGCGTGGATTTTTTAAACATATTTTTTCAAGGGTCCCTACAAGGCGTGGATTTTTTAAACATATTTTTTCAAGGGTCCATACAAGGCGTGGATTTTTTAAACATATTTTTTCAAGGGTCCATACATGGCGTGGATTTTTTAAACATATTTTTTCAAGGGTCCATACAAGGCGTGGATTTTTTAAACATATTTTTTCAAGGGTCTATATGAGGCGTGGATTTTTTAAACATATTTTTTAAACATATTTTTTCAAGGGTCCATACAAGGCGTGGATTTTTTAAACATATTTTTTCAAGGGTCCATACAAGGCGTGGATTTTTTAAACATATTTTTTCAAGGGTCCATACAAGGCGTGGATTTTTTAAACATATTTTTTCAAGGGTCCATACAAGGCGTGGATTTTTTAAACATATTTTTTCAAGGGTCAATACAAGGCGTGGATTTTTTAAATATATTTTTCAAGGGTCTATATGAGGCGTGGATTTTTTAAACATATTTTTTATTACATGTAATAACTAATTATATTCTTCTTTTCCTAAAAATAAATTTGTCAATTTGCCAAGCTATGCGGACATCGAACAATGCCATCAACATCATCATTTATTACCGGGCACTTGAATTCTTCATTTATTTCCGCCTGTTGCCAACACTTCTTCATTTCGGGTGAAAAAGAATTGCAAAAAAAAAAGCAAAAAATATTCGCTTCGGTTGTGTTCTCTTCATTTTACGCCATGCCTTCTGAAGTTTATTTTGAAATGCTTGTGCAAAAAATTTATAGATTTTTTTCCAAATGCAAAAGAATAGTATTTCCTTTTGAAATGTAGCCTGCCCTGTAGCTACCTCCTCTATGAAGGTTAGGTATGGTTGTATGGGTTCCGCTGTGTGTTTTTGAACTTCATTGCCATTCGAAATGACCAAAAAACATAAACAGCCTAAATCTGTGTAATTTGTTATTTTTATGAGACTTATTTGTCGGAATTATTTGTCTTGTTTTCGAGGATTCAATGCCACTCTTTTGAAAAATAAAATATGAAATTAATTGTGGTAGTACCCTAAAAGAATATTTTTAAAAAATATACGCCTTGATGAAAGCCTCAAAAATATTTTTAAACCAGTAAGGAAAGTAGTAAAGTCGGACTGGGCCAACTATATGACACCCTTCACCACTTTGGGTATATTCTACATAGTCTCCTAACAGACGTCGCTCTTTTCGAAAGAACAGTGACATGAAATTGAACGAAAGATATTTGGGGACTTTGGTGCACCAGTTACCTTAAATCGGACAAAAATATATATGGGAGCTATATATAAAACTGAACCGATTTTCACGAAACTTAGCACACATCATTATAGACTCAATTCAGTACGGTATGTCAAATTTCGTGCAAATCGACAGATATACGGGGACTTTGGTGCACCATTTACCTTAAATCGGACGAAAATATATATGTGAGCTATATCGAAATCGGAACCGATTTTCCGGAAACTTCACGTACGTCATTCTAAACTTAATTCAGTACGCTATGCCAAATTTCGTGCATATCAAAAGATATTTAGGGACTTTGGTTCACCTTTTACATTAAATCGGACGAAAATATATATGGGAGCTATATCTACATCTGAACCGATTTCCACGAAACTTAGCACACATCATTCTGGACATAATTCAGTACCCTGTGCCAAATGTCGTGCAAATCGAAAGATATACGGGGACGTTGGTGCCCCATTTACATTAAATCGGACGAAAATATATATGGGAGCTATATCTAAAACTGAACCGATTTTCACGAAACTTCTCGTACGTCATTCTAGGCCCAATTCAGTACGCTATGTCAAATTTCGTGCAAATCGAAAGATATTTAGAGAATTTGGTGCACCATATACATCAAATCGGACAAATATATATATGGGAGCTATATCTAAATCTGACCCGATTTTCTCGGTACTTAACACACATCATTTTAGGCTTAATTCAGTACGATATGCCAAGTTTCGTGCATATCAAGAGATATTTAGGGCCTTTGCGCACCATATACCTTAAATCGGACGAAAATATATATGGGAGCTTTATCTAAATCTGAACAGATTTTCATGAAACATAGTACACATCATTATAGACTCAATTCAGTACGCCATGCCAAATTTCGTGCATATCGAAAGATATATAGGGACTTTGTTTCACCTTTTACATTAAATCGGATGAGAATATATATGGGAGCTATATCTAAATCTGAACCGATTTTCACGAAACTTGGCACACATCATTATACACTCAATTCAGTACGCTATGCCAAATTTCGTGCTTATCGAAAGATATATAGGGATTTTGGTGCATGGGAATTTTATCTAAATCTTCAGTACCCTGTGCCAAATGTCGTACAAATCGAAAGATATTTGGAGAGATTGGCGCACCATTTACTTTAAATCGGACGAAAATATATATGGGAGCTATATCTACATCTTAACCGATTTCAACGAAACTTCGCACACATCATTATACACTCAATTCAGTACACTATGCCAAATTTCGTGCATATCGAAAAATATATAGGGACTTTGGTGCACCATTTACCTAAAATCGGAGGAAAATATATATGAGAGCCTTATCTATTTCTGAACCGATTTTCACGAATCTTAGCACACATCATTCTGGGCCTAATTCAGTACCATATGCCAAATTTCGTGCAAACCGACAGATTTATAGGGACTTTGGTGCATGGGAGTTTTATCTAAATCTGAACCGATTTTTCCCAATTTCAATAGAGTTCGTCCTTGGGCCAAATACATGAGCTGTGTCAGATTTCATCCAAATCGGATGATAAATACGATCTGTACTTTGTTTACAATTTAACATCAACAGACGATCGGACGGACATGCATAAATCGATTCAGAAAGTGATTCTATGCATATTCTCAAAAGGAACCATAGGTCCATCTCCATTCCTTTTGCCTTTTACAAACATATGCATTAAGACATAATACCTTGTACCACAGTGTGGTAAAGGGTATAAAAAGGGGGCGAATATTCATATTTTTTGCTGGGGAGATTTTTACCGATGTTTACAATTTTTTGTGTAGACATTTGGCGCTAAATATGAAGCAAATGTACCAAATTTCGGCGAATTCGGTTGAAAAACGCGCTCAAGATCCCCAAAATACCGAAAATTGTGGGATACCCTTATATGGGGGCTATCCGAAAAAATGAACCTATATTTATAATTTTTGGTGGGGAGATTTGCTACCCAATAAGAACTAAAAGTACAAAATTTCAGCGAATTCGGTTGAAAAACGAGATCAAGAACCACAAAATACCGACAATTGGGGGGACCCTCATATGGGAGCTATGCCTAAACGTGGACCGATATATCCCATCTTTGAACTTGACCTGCCTGCAGAAAAAAGTCGACCCTATGCAAAATTTTGGCGATCTATCTCAATTCGTTTTTGGTCAAAAAACGCGCTCCAGAACCCCAAAATACCGAAATATGGGGGTACCCTTATATGGGGGCTACCCAAAAAAATAGATCTATGTTCATAATTTTTTGTGGAGAGACTTGGAACTTATTAAGAACTCAAAATACTACATTGCAGCCAATTCGGTGGAAAAATACGACCAAAATACCGAAAAAAATACTGAAAATTAGGAGGTACCATTTTATGGGTGCTACCAGAAAAAGTGAACCTATATTTATATTTTTTGTGGAGACATTTAGTACCCAATAAGAACCCAATGTACCAAATTTCAGTACCCTTATATGGGAGCTATGCCTGCCTGCAGACAAAAGACAACCCTATGCAAAATTTCTGCACCCTATCTCAATTCATTCAAAAGATAGCGTGATTACAACAGAAGGACGGACGGACAAGGCTAGATCGTCTTAAAATTTTACCCTGATCAAGAATATATATACTTTTTAGTTTCTGCAATGAATATTTCGATGAGTTACAAACGGTATGACAAAATTAATATACCCTCCATACTATGGTGGAGGGTATAAAAAATCAACGTCTTTACCTCATACCTATTCTTACAATAATCACACCTTATCAGGTTATAACCCCTGACCTCCACCATTTTTGTATGTTTCAACCAAACAACCTCCAAACAAAAATCCTTTCTTTTTCTTGTTTCATTTTTCCCTCTTTCGATTATCCAACAAAAGGACAATTAAATTAATTGAGCTTAATACCCAGGCATAATGGCAAAGAAGGCTTAAAGATATAATTCAATATATTCCACCGACCATCACCTCCAAGAACCCCATAACTTTTCCACCATGTTTTTGTTGTATGTATCGCACAACAACAATAACAACAACATACAAGAAAAACATTAAGTAATTAACATTAACATTTCGCTTAATTGAAAAACCACAATGGAAATACATCAGAGTATCAAATTGAGCGACCGAACGAACGAACGAATGAAGGCAGTAAGTCTGTCAGTAAGTCATTCAGTTGATCGGTTGGTCGTTCCGCAGGTAAGGACATATTAATAACACGTTAAGTGAGAACATAAAACAAAAGTTTTCCTTTTTGTTTTGTTATTATTTATGTTGTTTTTTTTCGGGCTGGCATATTTATTAATGGTCAGGTAATACCTAAGAAGAAGAATGAAGGGCTACTACGAACTTCGGATACCCTGCAGCACAAAATTAAAGGATGGATATTAAAAAATATTTTTTAATGGTCTCACCAATATTTTTTGATGGTCTCACCAAATTCTCATTAATATGGTCTCTTTCGATGTTTCAACATAAGCTTACATTTTTAGAACATATTTTTGAGGGTATGCTGAGGCGTGGATTTTTTAAAAATATTTTTTCGACACCTCAACATAGGCGTGGATTTTTTAAAAATATTTTTTCGACACCTCAACATAGGCGTGGATTTTTTAAAAATATTTTTTCGACACCTCAACATAGGCGTGGATTTTTTAAAAATATTTTTTCGACACCTCAACATAGGCGTGGATTTTTTAAAAATATTTTTTCGACACCTCAACATAGGCGTGGATTTTTTAAAAATATTTTTTCGACACCTCAACATAGGCGTGGATTTTTTAAAAATATTTTTTCGACACCTCAACATAGGCGTGGATTTTTTAAAAATATTTTTTCGACACCTCAACATAGGCGTGGATTTTTTAAAAATATTTTTTCGACACCTCAACATAGGCGTGGATTTTTTAAAAATATTTTTTCGACACCTCAACATAGGCGTGGATTTTTTAAAAATATTTTTTCGACACCTCAACATAGGCGTGGATTTTTTAAAAATATTTTTTCGACACCTCAACATAGGCGTGGATTTTTTAAAAATATTTTTTCGACACCTCAACATAGGCGTGGATTTTTTAAAAATATTTTTTCGACACCTCAACATAGGCGTGGATTTTTTAAAAATATTTTTTCGACACCTCAACATAGGCGTGGATTTTTTAAAAATATTTTTTCGACACCTCAACATAGGCGTGGATTTTTTAAAAATATTTTTTCGACACCTCAACATAGGCGTGGATTTTTTAAAAATATTTTTTCGACACCTCAACATAGGCGTGGATTTTTTAAAAATATTTTTTCGACACCTCAACATAGGCGTGGATTTTTTAAAAATATTTTTTCGACACCTCAACATAGGCGTGGATTTTTTTTTTAAAAATATTTTTTCGACACCTCAACATAGGCGTGGATTTTTTAAAAATATTTTTTTTTTCGACACCTCAACATAGGCGTGGATTTTTTAAAAATATTTTTTCGACACCTCAACATAGGCGTGGATTTTTTAAAAATATTTTTTCGACACCTCAACATAGGCGTGGATTTTTTAAAAATATTTTTTCGACACCTCAACATAGGCGTGGATTTTTTAAAAATATTTTTTCGACACCTCAACATAGGCGTGGATTTTTTAAAAATATTTTTTCGACACCTCAACATAGGCGTGGATTTTTTAAAAATATTTTTTCGACACCTCAACATAGGCGTGGATTTTTTAAAAATATTTTTTCGACACCTCAACATAGGCGTGGATTTTTTAAAAATATTTTTTCGACACCTCAACATAGGCGTGGATTTTTTCGACACCTCAACATAGGCGTGGAAAAATATTTTTTCGACACCTCAACATAGGCGTGGATTTTTTAAAAATATTTTTTCGACACCTCAACATAGGCGTGGATTTTTTAAAAATATTTTTTCGACACCTCAACATAGGCGTGGATTTTTTAAAAATATTTTTTCGACACCTCAACATAGGCGTGGATTTTTTAAAAATATTTTTTCGACACCTCAACATAGGCGTGGATTTTTTAAAAATATTTTTTCGACACCTCAACATAGGCGTGGATTTTTTAAAAATATTTTTCCAAAATTTTTAAGGTGTTGGAGTTTTGATGCGTTGCAAACGGTATAAAGAAATTAATATACGCTCCATTTTTATGGTAGAAGGGAACATGAATAAAGGCTTTCTTAACAATGGAGATTTATTAAAGTTGTGTAGCACACGTGTTTGACATGAATACAAACATAATGAACAGAGGTTGGTTATTATTGTTTTCCTCCTTCTCTTCCCTTTTCGTTCATATTTTTATAGGATGATATGTTAACTTGATACGCAATTAAAATTTGGCCACTTATAAATGAAGTAATTACATTATTTTTATAAAGAAT
>NW_026875373.1:0-10219 GCF_032173495.1 Musca vetustissima
TAATACAAATATAGGACCAAACCTTCAAACACTGAACAACAAACATTTGTATGTTCAATAATGAATCACTGATATGAACAAAAATTCAATAATTTTGATCATTGAAACCAGATAAGAATATCAGTAAGGCAAAAATTAAGCAAGTTATGATGACGACGTAAATTCGAAATCGGCCATCGAATACAATTTTTTAAAAAAATATATCAAAAATCGTCATTCGTGCCTTTTGTTGCCTTCCCTTATCAACTGACGACAATCAGTCTCATTGTCTTCCCTTTGTATCTTCTGTTATTTTTTGGAGGGATGGGTTTGTCTTTTCCACAAATTAATTTCCCACATTTGCGTATTGCGACAAATGTAGATAGGTCTTCCTTAAATCAATATTATTTACAGCGCACACACATATGGGTCTCAGCGTTCTGTTCAAAAACGTAGTAGTTGAATCGCCCTTGAGCTTTTTGTTGGTTTGTATTTTTTGTAGATTATGACCACACACCAGCAACAGCGTCAACACACACACACTTAGAAATCAACACACACACACATAAAGTTCAACCTTAGTAGCAGCAGCATCAAAAGTTCAACCAGGTGTGCTATTTCATTTCGATTTTTTGGGCTGTAAACCACATTACGCATTACACAAAAAAACAATAGGGGGATAGAGAGGAATCAACTTCGTTTTCCTGAACCAGTTTGTTGTTGTTTTTGCGTCTTTAAATTGTAAACATTAAAAAATCGTAACGTCTTCAATATTCATTTCCACAACTAAATTAAATGAAACGAACGTTCTGTTATGTTAATTGTTATGTCTCTCTGATTGATGGTGGTCATACGAGGTAGGATAAGAAGGAAATTGTGAATTTAAATATATCGAATATAGTGTTTGATTTCGTAGTAATAATAATATGAAAGAGTACAATTAATTATACCCTACGCAACTATGTTGTCAGGGTATTGTAGCTATGTGCAGCCCCAAGAATTTGTAACGCCGCAAAATATTGGTCCTAGACCCACCTTCAAGTCATATCTCGACTAGCTGAGTCGATCTAGACATGTGTGTCCGTCCGTCACTCTGTCCATTATAATTTGTAAACACGATACAGGCCACAGTTATGGACCAATCTTCACGAAATTTTGCATGTAGGATGGGTACTGTCCATGTAAGACTCCTATCGTTTTTGGGAAAGATCGGTTGATATTTAGGGGATGAAATGGACCTAATACTTTATTTTTGTCCGTTTTTCTGGTCTCTCCAGAGGTCGCAATTATGGCCCAAACATCGCAAAATTTTACGTGAAGGAATGGACCCTGACTTTTGTCAGGGTCCATTTCTTCACGAGACGTTGAAAGTATATCCAAGAGGAGTAGTTGACCTTTAGATTGATACCAATTATATTGTCGTATGTACTCGGATGTGGGAGTTACACGTAAATATTTACAGGTACTTACGTATTCAGATATTATTTCGTAAACTATTACCACACTGGAGGGCGGAAATATAGCACTGATCGCATTGAAATGTTCCATGAGGTTCTAGTTATGGTCGAGGACAACGCCTGTAATTTTCGGTGATGATCAGTTAACAATTTTGGGATGAAGTGGGTCCAAAACTTATTTTTTGTGTGTTTTTACGAGTCGATCTATTATAAGCCAAACATTACAACACAACCCACGGTGAAGGGAATATGGACATGTAATTAGAAGGACTATATTGAATATTAGTAATATTCGGAAAAAAGTCAGTGTAAGGAAGAGGTGCTGTTGACCTCTCATGGGGCAAGTGGGTGAAACTATCTCGATATATTGCACAAGCTCGGAATAAAAATCCGCAGAAAGTTACAGTTCTGTGGTTGTGTAGGGTATCGTATGGTCGGCCCCGTGCGACTACACTGCTACGCTTTTTACATGGGCTATTCAATGTTTTCAGTTAACCCGTACATATTTATACCCTACACAACTATGTTGTCAGGGTATTATAGCTTTGTGCAGCCCCAAATATTTGTAACGCCGCGATCGACTAACTGAGTCGATCTAGACATGTGTGTCCGCCCGTCTGTCCATTATAATTTATAAACACGATACAGGCCACAGTTATGGACCAATCTTCACGAAATTTTGCATGTAGTTAGGGTTCAGTCCAACGAAGACCCCTATTGTTTTTGAAAAATATCGTTTAATATTTAGGGGATGAAATGGACCAAATACTAAATTTTTTCGGTTTTTCTGGTCGCTCCAGAGGCCGTAATTATGGCCCAAACACCGCGAATTTTTGCATGGAGAAGGGGATCGGGTCAGAGAATAAGCGTGCATGTTTTGATAAAGATCGGTCAATATTTAGCGGGTCAAATGGACCCTGACTTTTGTGTGAAAAATGACAAAATTTGTATTCTATGGCATATATATTTACTCCTGGAGGATGTAGACCCTAGGAGTTGATAACATATCCAAGAGGAGTGGTTGACCTTTAAATTGATACCAAATATAGTGATGTATCTACTCAGATGTGGGAGTTACAGTCAAATATTTACATGTGCTTACGTATTCAGATATTATTTAGTAATCCATTACCACATTAAAGGGAGAAATATCGCGCTGATGGCTTTGACATTTTTCATGAAGTTCCAGTTATGGTCAAGAACAACGCCTACAATTTTCGTTGATGATCAGATTAAAATTTTGGGATGAAATGGACCGAAAACATAATTTTTTGTGTGTTTTCGAGTAGAGTATAATCCGAAAATCACAACACACCCACCGTGAAGGTAATCTGGACAAGTAATTAGAAGGACTGTACAAGAGGGGGCTGTACAAGAGGGGGCAAATATCAGGAAATATTACTCACCAACCGAAGGGTCTCGAACTGTACAAATGCATAAAATGTAATTAATATTTTAAAATTGCAAAGAAAAAATGTCTATTTCGGCATTTTAATGATTTTAGCAGCTTTTTCTCCCTGTGACTGTAATTTAGACAGGTTTTGGAAAGCGCAAATTGGATACGAGGTTCATGTTTTGACACACATCCTATATAAAAGTACATCACCTTTTTTGGGAATTTAGTCACATTTTTTTCACTTTTACATTCGGGTTCCTTGCAGTTCAGTAAAATTCCGTGTTCGTAGCCCTCATATTTAAAGTACCAGGAATTTTCAACCGAAGTTGCAGTAATTTGCCTTCCAGCCTTATTATGACATATCATAACTCACCCATTGCATTTCTAAAGCTTTAGCTGCATTTTCTATAATTTGGCTTTCCATGTCCCGATATGTGTAGAGATAGGCAGCGGGTAAATACCCAAAGGTTAAACACCCGATAAATTGGGTAAATACCCACTTGTGAGTATTTATTTGGGTATACACACCCTTTTTTCCGGGTTTCAGGAAACTTAACACACATCATTCTAGACCCAATTTATTATGCTGTGCCAAATTTCCTGCAATTCGAAAGATACTTAGGGACTTTGGTGTACCATTTACCTTAAATCGGACGAAAATATATATGGGAGCTATATCTAAATCTTGGCCTATTTTCACGAAGCTTAGCAGAAATCATTCTAGACTCAATTTAGTACGTTATGCCAAATTTCGTGCAAATCGCTAGATATATGTGGTGCCCCATTTACATGAAATCGGACGAAACTATATATGGGAGCTATATCTATATCTGGACCGATTTTCTCGAAACTTGGCAGACATCATTCTAGGCTCAATTCAGTACGTTATGCCAAATTTCGTACAAATCGAAAGATATATAGGGACTTTGGGGCACCATTTACATGAAATCGGACGAATCTACATATGGGAGCTATATCTATATCTGGACCGATTTTCTCGAAACTTGGCAGACATCACTCTAGGCTTAATTCAATACGATATGCCAAATTTCGTAAAAATCAAAAGATATATTGGGACTTTGGTGCACTATTTACCTAAAATCGGACTAAAATATGTATGAGAGCTATATCTAAATCTACACCGATTTTCACGAAACTTAACACACATCATTCTAGACCTAATTCATTACGCTGTGCCAAATTTCGTTGCTAATAGAAATATATATAGGGACCGTTTACATTAAATCGGACGAAAATATATATGGGAGTTATATATAAATCTGAACTGATTTTTCCCAATTTCAATAGGGTTCGCCCTTGGGCCAAATAAGTGACCTATGCTAATTTCTTCCAATTCGGATTATAAATGCGACCTGTACTTTGTTTACAATTTATCATCGATAGACAGACGGACGGACATGCATAAATCGACTCAGAAAGTGATTCTATACATATTCTGAAAAGGAACCATGTGTCTATCTCGTTTCCTTTTGTCTGTTACAAACATATGCACAAAGACATAATACCCTGTACCATAGAGTGATTAAGGGTATTATGTCTTTGTGCATATTTTTTTGCCAAAATTTCGGCCGTTTAATAGTTTTTACACAGATTTTGGGTAAATAACCTAAATCGTGGTCCCTTATATGGGGGCTTAAAAAAATCGTGAACCTGCTTGCATGAATAATTTGCACAAAATTAAAATTCACTATGCCAAATTTTAGCCATTTTGATTGTAAAATGTGCATATTTTTTTTTGTCAATTTCATCCTTTAAATATAATCTGCTCATCACCCAAATGTATAGTCGTCGTCCTTGACAATAATTTCAGGTATAATTTCAAAGCTATCAGTTAGATCCCCCATCCGAGTATCTACAACAATATAATTGACATCAATTTGAAGGTCAGCCACTCCTCTTGCATATACTGTCCAATCAGAACTATGTCCTTCTGGGTTAAAAATGTACCCGTTAAATATTTTCCGATTATCTGAAAAAAGAAAACGTACTCCTTGGTCAGGTCCCTTTGTTTATAAACGATTTTGTTATGTTCGGTCATAATTGTGGCTCTAGAGTGACCAGAAAATCCGACAATTATTAAGTTGTTGGTCTATTTGGGAAAATTGTTACCAATTAGGAAGGCAAAATACCAAACTACGAATTCGGATGAAAAAGGTACTCAAAGTACCGAAAATTTGGGGGTACCGTTATATGGAGGATACAAAAAAAAATGGTAGTAATTTTTGAAGAGATGATTTGATTTCTAATTAGAATCCACCATAATAATATGGAGTCGATTCGATCGAAAAACTTGTCCAAAATCCATAGGATCTGGAAAGAGAGATTGCGTACGAAGTTGAATTCTGAAAGTGCATGAAAATACCGAAAATTAAGGGGTACCGGGCCTAAACTTGAACCGATAGACGGACTCATTATCGACCATATTTTAATTCGTTTAGAGGCTAGAGTGCAAATCGTCATACAGTTTTTAGATTTTTTATAGGGAATTTTTTATAATGAATATTTCGATGAGTTGCAAACGGAATAACGAACTTAATACAACTTCCATACCATGGTAAAGGGCATATAAATATGTCGATACCTTTTGGGGGTAATTTGAATACATCGAACAAGAACCCGGAATCCCAAATTGCATCTACCTCGGTGTGTTGCTAAAACCTTCAAAATACCTAAAATGAGGGTACACCTGTATATTGGGACCATAAGAAAAATTGAACTTTCCAATTAAATACTGCAGTTATTTTGAAATTATTTCAATAAAACAATTTCCCCACATTTATTCCCCCAATTACCACACGGACCCTATCGACTTTAATTTGAATAAACACCAGTTAATATTCAATTCTTTATTATTGTTGTTGAATACTATTAGCAGAAGACCAAGTGTTCCGCCAAATAAAAACAACAACAGACACGTGGTAATGCAGCAGAGCTCAATAACTTTATTATGTATTTAAAAATTGTTTTTGTCTTTGTCATGAGTTACTATAATGAAAAAAGGGGAGATAAGAAGAATTAACCCGATTCACAACAAAACAAAAGGGGGAACAACTAAATACATTTGATCCTCTTTGCATCGGTATTTCATCGGCCTCAAAGTGCCGAGGGTTAACGATATGCGCGCATGTGTCTGGGGATTGCACAGACAGGCATTCATTCAAATTTTGAACGAGGTCTTCATCTACGGACTCTCGTATTTGATCAACAAATACCGATGGATGGTTGGCTGGATGGATGACGTGTTCCGCTGATGTACTTGTATATTTGTTCATAATTACCTTTACCATTACGATTCGGTTGGCTGTTTGGTTTGTTGATTTTATGAAGGTTCTTGTTGTTGTTTTTGTAATGGTTTTCAATATTTAAATCAGGTTATCGTACATGTGTTCATATAAATACAAATAAAAAGGTAAATAATATGTCGCCATTGTTACTTACCGTCCTTCGTTTGGCCAAGTGTTTTTTTCGCTGTTGATAATTGTGATTGTTGTAGTTGTTGTTATAAGTAAAGGTTTATGTTCTTTGTTAGTATTCATTAGCAAATATATTTGTAGTAGGGATAATTTCCGGTGATAAAAATTAAGTCCTTTGTTTGAGAGAGGAAGCCACTTTGAAATATGCAATTTTCTTTGGCTAGTGCATATTACAGTACCTATATAAAAATCATTTGTATGAATGGCCAATTGAAGAATATTTTGAGCTCTAGGTTCCTTTATATGTAAGGTATTTATACCATTCACCACACTGTGGTACAGGGTATTATGTCTTTGTGCATATGTTTGTAACAGGCAAAAGGAAACGAGATAGACACGTGGTCCCTTTTGATAATATGCATAGAATCACTTTCTTATGCATGCCCGTCCGTCCGTCTGTAGATTTTAAAGTACAGGTAGCATTTATGATCCGATTTTGATGAAATTTAACACAAGTCACTTATTTGGCCCAAGGACGAACTCTATTGAAATTGGGGAAAATCGGTTCAGATTTAGATATAGCTCCCATATATAGTTTCGTCCGATTTAAGGTAAATGGGGCCAAAAAGTCCCTCTATATCTTTAGATTTGCATGAAATTTGGCATAGAGTACAATGTACTTAAGTTACTTGTGTGTGTTAAGTTTTCTTGAAATTGGTTCAGATTTACATATAGCTCCTATATATACTTTCGTCCGATTTTAAGTAAATCGGCCGATTGGCAAAACGTACTGAAATTAACATAAATTAATCTCGGGCAAGTTTCCTTGAAATCGGTTCAGATTTAGATATAGCATAGCTTCCATATATAACTTCGACCTATTCATGTTGATTGTAAATCAAATAATCATTGGGTGCTTGATTGATATTACATTTTAAACAGTGTAGCATACCAAATAGCGTGCGTAAAGTTTGCTTAAAGTCAATTTAAAAAGTATGGAATAGATTGCAGGATGGCATGTGTAAGGATTGATGTTGGTCGGTTTACGTATAGATAAAGATCGAATTTTTAAGTTCGTTCAATTTCATGTCAATGTTCCTTCGAAAAGACGACATCTGTAAAGATACATATGTAGAATATCCTCAAAGTGGTGAAGGGTATCATATAGTCGGCACAGTCCGACTTTACTACTTTCCTTACTGGTTTAAAAGACAATTTTGGTAAAAGCCCAAAGGACCGAGTATTTACTTTTTTGCAAATATGTCATAATCACAATCCGTTCTCTTGCAAAATTGCAGATCAAATACTCGAAATATTAATCTAAGGATCTAAATTTTGAAACATGTGTCAAATGTTAAAGGCGATCAATTTTGATTACTTCTGGTAGGAAATATCGAGCCTGGCCAATATTTGGTACATAGAGTCCTCATTGGGTACCAAATTTCTCCACCAAAAATTATAAATATAGGTCCACTTTTTCTGGTAGCCCCCATATAACGATACCTCCAATATTCAGTATTTTGGGGTTTTTGAGCGTATTTTTCGACTGGGTTGGCTGTAATTTAGTACTTTAAGTTCTTATTGGGTAGCAAATCTCTCCACAAAAAATTATAAATATGTAGTCGTATATGGTAACAAATCTCTCTACCAAAAATTATTAATATTCGCTCTTTTATATATTAAAATAATGATTTCTTCCGGCTTTTGGGGTTGCTCCCATATATCCGTATTTCACCACAGTATGGGGGATATGCTGTACTCGAAATTTAGGCATAGCCCCTATATAAAACCAATCGTATTAAATTTGGGTCTTTGGTGTACTATTTACCCAAAATCGAATGAAACTATATATGGGAGCTATATCTAAATCTGAACCGATTTCCCCCACATTTTCAATTGGGGTTGTCTAAGGCCAAATAATAAATAAATGCCACCTGTACCTTGTTTACAATTTAACATGGACAGACAGACGGACGGACATGCAAAAATCTACTCAGAAAGTGATTATATGCATATTCTCAAAAAGAAAACATGTACCAATGTCGGTTCCTCTTGCCTGTAACAAACATATGCACAAAGACATAATAGCCTGTACCACAGTGTGGAGAAGGATATTAATATTATCTTCGAAATTGGGCTATATCGGTCCCAAATTAGACATAACCATTCATATTATAGAAACGCCAAATATTCGTTAATTCCTACACAATGTTGTCAATATTGGTCCCGCTTTAGGTATGCCTCATATAACTTTGCCCTCTAAATTGCAGTATTTTGAGGATTTTATGCACATTTTTCACCCTATAATGTTGGGATTTTGAGTTTCTAGGAAAAACCCATTAAAATTACTTCAATTTGTATTTGGTCTTCATTATTGTTTCGATTGGTAGAATTGTCGTTATAGGTACGTAGATCCCTGAAAATAAATATATAAGCAATTTTGTCATTTTTCACACAAAAGTCCGGGTCCATTTGACCCACTGAATATTTATTTATCCTCATCAAAACAGATTTCTTTGGCCAGATTCACTTTATCGTGAACAATTTCGTGGTGTTCGGATAAAGTTTTCATCCCCTATATATTAACAAATCATTTACAAAGACAATTGGGGTCTTCATTGGCCAGAACTCGTCTTTCATGCATTGGAGCCGATTGGTTCATAACTGCTTCTAAATTATAATGAACAGTCTGACGGACACACATGTCTAAATCGACCATACAATCGACCATACCATACAAAACTATAACATATGATTACCTCCTCAGCCTTATGGTTAATGTGGGCATAAACATTTTGATACGGCGAAAATGTGCCTCATCGAAATAAATCTCGAAGGCAGTAACCGATTTCATCCAAACTTTGGATATCATAATATTTCTTCCAATGGTTGTTTGAAGTTCGAAGATGAGGGATTTCAGCAAAACTTTAAATATCGTAATATTTCTTCCAAACGTTGTTCAAGTTCGAAGATGAGGGATATTGGTCCACTCTTTGTGGTACCTCCCCCACAATATGGTCTAAATTGTGCTAAACATTAATTTTAGAATATCTTGCAAACGGACTATCCTATTTGGTCCAACTTTATACAAACTGTTATCTTTATCAAGCTTAGATTAAATCTGAGAATCTCCCCCACAAATGGTCAACATTTTCAATATTTATAAATCCAATATCAGGCGCATAGAATGTACGATTTAAATCAAACTTTATACAACCTATTAGTTTTACCAAGCATAGATTAAGTCTGAAGATGGGACCCATTGGTCCACTCCTACTGGTACCTCCCTCACAAAATGGTCAACAAAACATTAATTTCATAATAATATGTGAATGGACTATTCGATTTGGTCCACTACTTTCTGTTCCTTCTCCACAAATGGTCAAAGTTTTCAGTATTTAAAAATACAACTAGCATATGCCCGCTACTTTGTTAGCGAACGTGAGAAGTATTCAGACATGTCTAAATTCATTATTTTGTGTTCACAGAGAACAGCGTGGTAGGAAGAGCTAATCTCCCTACCTACACCAATATTGATCGTAATTAAAATTGTAGTACTACAGTCGACTCCGCTTTACTGAAACGGAAAAAATCTCGATGTTTATTTCAGTTAACCGATGTTTTCACATAAGCGGAGTTCGGATAACTGAAAATAATTTCAGTTATACGAACTTCTCACAAGCGAAATTTTTTTCAGTTTTAGGAATTTCAATAATTCATATTTTATATCGAATTCATAGGTTTCGAATTTTATGAAACTAGACGAGGGCCGTTTTATGAGGACGATGTCTACACGTGGACATATATAGTACATCTTTGAACTTTACCTGCTCCGATTTTGACATAGCCCCCATGTAAAGATTCCGCCAAATGTTCGGTATTTTGAGTATTGTAGCCGCATTTCCCAACCCCATGGCTTTAATTTTCCAATTTTCGGTATTTCTAGAGTTTTG
>NW_026875374.1:0-10062 GCF_032173495.1 Musca vetustissima
ACGATATTTTATCATTTGGGAATTTTTGTTGTTGTCCACTTTTTGTTTGGTATTCAACGCTTGATGTCTAGACGCTTGGCACTTCAGAGCCAAACTAAGAAAGACAACAAAATATTTGGTTGATAAAATCAATACAGCAGTAACAACAACAAAATATGTTATTAACATTTTTAAGTGGCATTGTTGTTTTTTTTTTTTTTTGCTCTCTCAATAGTCCCAACATAGCTTCGCTAAAATCAATAGTGACGTAGCTGGTACAGTGGTCCGGTTCTGCAATGACAAGGTGTTGAGTTTTTGTAGAGCAAAAATTTTTGAGATAGTTATGAAGTTCATCATGCTGTTTTTAATGATGATTAATAAAAATATTATTTTTATCAAACTTGAATTTTGAATTTTATAATTGAAGCTAGAAACGAAAGTCATTGAATTGGGATTTCTAGGGTTTCCTATTGGTATTTGGGGGAGGTTTCAGTTTTGTTTATTTTTTTTATTATTATTTGTTGTTGTTGAGAATATAAATAGATATAGCGTTTAAAAACATGTTGGTATTTTTAGTTTTGCATCCTCAATATTTAATAAAACAAAAACATGCTTCATAAAGAGAGCTACTTGAAAAATAGAGGCTTAATTGATTCAGGGAGACGTTTGAATTAAAACAATAAATTTTAAGTCCCCACATGTAATCCACGCCTATAAGTAGGCCATTAAATAGTTTTAATAATCCACGCCTATAAGTAGGCCATTAAATATCAGTTTTAATAATCCACGCCTATAAGTAGGCCATTAAATATCAGTTTTAATAATACACGCATACAAGTAGGCCATGAAGAATTTACTTTTGTATTCCATTTCTATAAGTAGGCCATTAAATATCAGTTTTAATAATCCACGCCTATAAGTAGGCCATTAAAACTACGTTTAAAAAAATCCACGCCTATAAGTAGGACATGAAAACTACTTTTAAAAAAATGCACGCCTATAAGTAGGCCATTAAATATCAGTTTTAATAATCGACGCCTATAAGTAGGCCATTAAATATCAGTTTTAATAATACACGCATACAAGTAGGCCATGAAGAATTTACTTTTGTATTCCATTTCTATAAGTAGGCCATTAAATATCAATTTTAATAATCCACGCCAGTAAGTAGGCCATTAAATATCAATTTTAATAATCCACGCCAGTAAGTAGGCCATTAAATATCAGTTTTAATAATCCACGCCTGTAAGTAGGCCATTAAATATCAGTTTTAATAATCCACGCCTATAAGTAGGCTATTAAATAACAGTTTTAATAATCCACGCCTATAAGTAGGCCATTAAATATCAGTTTTAATAATACACGCATACAAGTAGGCCATGAAGAATTTACTTTTGTATTCCATTTCTATAAGTAGGCCATTAAATATCAGTTTTAATAATCCACGCCTATAAGTAGGCCATTAAATATCAGTTTTAATAATCCACGCCTATAAGTAGGCCATTAAATATCAGTTTTAATAATCCACGCCTATAATTAGGCCATTAAATATCAGTTTTAATAATCCACGCCTATAAGTGGGCCATTAAATATCAGCTTTAATAATTCACGCCTATAAGTAGGCCATTAAATATCAGTTTTAATGATCCACGCCCATAAGTAGGCCTTTAAATATCAGTTTTAATAATCCACGCCTATAAGTAGGCCATTAAATATCAGTTTTAATAATCCACGCCTATAAGTAGGCCATTAAATATCAGTTTTAATAATCGACGCCTATAAGTAGGCCATTAAATATCAGTTTTAATAATCGACGCCTATAAGTAGGCCATTAAATATCAATTTAATAATACACGCATACAAGTAGGCCATGAAGAATGTACTTTTGTATTCCATTTCTATAAGTAGGCCATAAAATATCAGTTTTAATAATCCACGCCTATAAGTAGGCTATTAAATAACAGTTTTAATAATCCACGCCTATAAGTAGGCTATTAAATAACAGTTTTAATAATCCACGCCTATAAGTAGGCTATTAAATAACAGTTTTAATAATCCACGCCTGTAAGTAGGCCATTAAATATCAGTTTTAATAATCCACGCCTATAAGTAGGCTATTAAATAACAGTTTTAATAATCCACGCCTATAAGTAGGCTATTAAATAACAGTTTTAATAATCCACGCCTGTAAGTAGGCCATTAAATATCAGTTTTAATAATCCACGCCTATAAGTAGGCTATTAAATAACAGTTTTAATAATCCACGCCTATAAGTAGGCTATTAAATAACAGTTTTAATAATCCACGCCTATAAGTAGGCCATTAAATATCAGTTTTAATAATCCACGCCTATAAGTGGGCCATTAAATATCAGCTTTAATAATTCACGCCTATAAGTAGGCCATTAAATATCAGTTTTAATGATCCACGCCCATAAGTAGGCCATAAAATATCAGTTTTAATAATCCACGCCTATAAGTAGGACATTAAATATCAGTTTTAATAATCCACGCCTATAAGTGGGCCATTAAAAATCAGTTTTAATAATTCACGCCTATAAGTAGGCCATTAAATATCAGTTTTAATAATCCACGCCTATAAGTAGGCCATGAAAAATTTATTTTTGTATTCCACTTCTATAAGTAGGCCATTAAATATCAGTTTTAATAATTCACGCCTATAAGTAGGCCATACAAAAATATTTTAATTATCCTCACCAATAATATGAGAATGAAAAAATTATTTTAAAAATCCACGCCTATTTGTAGGCATTGAAAGTTTATTTTTAAAAAATCCTCGCCAATTTGTAAGCCCTGAAAACTTAATTTAAAAAAAATCCACTCCTAAGTATAGTCTTTGAAATTCGAATAAGTCCACCTGTAGCGTAATATATCTTATGTGTTTAATGTTTTGTTTTTTTTTTTGCTTCTGAACAAAACAAACATACATCTAAGCATACATTGCTGAAATCAATGATTTATTGACTCTCTTTAAGCAACGAGGTCGAAATTAATAAACAAAGCGACCGCCAACAAATCTCAGCACTACGAAGTGCATAATTTTAGTTATCAAACGTGTGGAGATTAGACAACATGCTGTCGTCGAGCTTAAAACTAAAAGTGAGTTGACCAAGCATCAAAATTATTATTTTTCAATATTCTCAAATATTGATTTTTATTTGCATACATTTTTATTTGTTCTGATGATTTTTAGATTCTATTTATATTTGCCATAAACTTTGCCAATTATCGCCTGATTTTAAGTGAAACAGAAAATTATAAATTGCAATTGGCAGAAATTCGCAATGAGGAAGTTCAGCTGGAAGCCAGGGGAAATAATCAATATGGATTTGAGTAAGTTGATATCTTTTAGTTTTCAATTTATTTTGAAAGTTTTTTATTTATTTAAATCTTTGTGGCTTTCAGAATATCTCTGCCTGACAGTGAACGCAATGAGGTAATTTCTTTGGATCCCAATCCTGCTGAGGGAGAAACACCTGCTGTCATCACCAAAGGAGTGTTAAACACCAATTTCGTTAAGGATAATTCAAATTTAGTGGTTCAGTATGTGGCCGATCGTAATGGTTATAGGGCCTCATATCGTTTCGGCGCAGGTCTCAATGAGGATGTGGGTATTACCTTTGGCATTCGCTTGAGTGCCAGTGATTTAAAAAGTTTAGCTGGATGAAGTTTTCCTAATTCATGATAGTATTAAAATAATTAAGTGAAATTAGTTTTTAAGAAGAAAACTGTGATTATTTGTTAGTGTTATGTTAATTAGTAATTAGTAAGTAAAAATAAAAAATATAATTTAAAAACTTTCCTTAGGTATTGATTTTTTAAACTATTTTTTCAATGCCTAGTCCTAGGCTTGGATTTTTTAAAATTATTTCTTCATGGCCTACATATAGGCGTGGATTTTTTCAATACCTAGTCCAAAGCGTGGTTTATCTGTACTAATAAAAGAGTAAAGTGTTTGACTGACTAACTGATTTAGACGAAACGGCTGAAGTTAGAATCTTAAAATTTTGGGTGAGGGTCAGTCTTGGTCCAAAGGTGACATATAAGGCTTGGTTTTTGGAAATTCGTACTGAATGTGAAACCATTTGTATTTGTAGAGCTAGAACTATTAAATTTTAGATGAGTTTCACTGATGGAGTGTAGAATAGATATAGCAAAGGGTTTTTTGGACATTCGAACTATAAGTATGCGAAAAGCACTAAAATGTACTAAATATGTTACAATTTCTTAGCATGTGAATGGATCGAGCTAAAAACTTGAAATTTGGAATGCGAATTATGGTTGAGATGTAGGGTCTATTTAAGGAGATGGTTTTGAAAGCATCTACTCATGTGTCCGAAAAGTACTACATGGTACTATATTTCATGAAAATTTAATTCGGAGGTACAAATCCAGCTGGAATCTTGAAATTTGAAATTAACATTACCATCGGAGTTTAGGATTGGGATATGTACGTACTTTTGGAATATTTTTACTTATGTCTACGAAAAGTACTAAATCGTTCTATAATTGGTACATTTGGATTTGAGTGAACCGATAGAGCGGGAACAATGAAATTTGGAGTCAAGATCATTGTAGAGGTGTAGGATTAGGTTCAGATTCAGTTTAACAAATTAATACTTTTAGGTACTAAATGGTACTAAATTTGCTACAATTTAAACTGTGGGTGAAGCGATAGAGTTGAAATCATGAAATTTTGATTTAGGGTCACTCTGGAGGTATAGGGTTGGGGTATGTAGGAAGTTTTACAAATTTGTACTAATGTGTACTAAATTTAGTACAATTTGAATTGTGGGTGAACCGATAGAGTTTGAATCCTGAATCTTAGATTTAGGATTACTGTGGGCGTGTTGGTTTGGGTTAAGTTGGCAGTATTCGAAATTCGTACTACTGCGTCCTAAATTTGGTACAATTTGAAATTTGGGTCAACCGACAAAGTTGGAATCCTGAAACTTGGATTTAGGATGACTGTGGGGGTGTAGGATTGGGGTATGTAGGAAGTTTTGAAAATTGGTACAACTATGTACTAAATTTTGTACAATTTGAATTGTGGGTGCACTAATAGAGTTGGAATCCTGAAACTTGGATTTAGGATCACTGTTGGTTTGGGTTAAGTTGGCAGTTTTTGAAATTCGTACTACGGCGTACTATTTTTAGTACAATTTGGAATGTGGGTGAACTAATAGAGTTGGAATCTTGAAACTTGGATTTAGGAGCACTGTTAGTTTGGGTTAAGTTGGCAGTTTTTGAAATTCGTACTACTGCGTACTAATTTTGGTACAATTTGGTATGTGGGTGAACCGATGGAGTTAGAATCCTGAAACCGGATTTAGTATCACTGTCGGGGTGTAGGTTTGGGTTAAGTAGGATGTTTTGAAAATTCGTAATACTGTGTACTAAATTTGGTACAATTTGAATTGTGAGTGAACCTATGGAGTTGGAATCTTGAAATTTGGATTTGGAATCATTGTGGGGGTGCAGGATCAGGGTATGCAGGAAGTTTTGTAAAATGTTTGAGGAGAGTACTTATGGAAATAATGTCTGCTAAAGTCAATTTTTGTTTTTTAAATTTCCTTCAAATATTGTTCTTATTATTTTTTTTTTATTTCCACTTAATCAAGAATTTTTCATTTCAAATTTTCAACAAAAATTTTTCTTTAGTAAACTTGATTTTATAAGTTTTTAAGCTGTTTATGAGTTAAAGTTTGATTAAGCTATCCACGAAGTCATTGTGTGTGTGCGGTGGGATTATCTTTTAAGAGAAAAAATACTTTATTTTTGGGAAAAGATTCATAAAACATAATTGAAAGAATAAATGGCAAATATTGTCAAGGAGGGGAGGTTTTGGTTGTCATGAGGAATTTTTAATTTTTGGCCCAAAAAGAAAATATAATATATTTTTAGGGGCATGATAACCAAATTATTTTCATAAAGGAAAATTAAATAAAATGTTGAATCTTTACTCACAAATTGTAATATGTGAATAGTTACAAAATTTGTAATTTTTATATTAAGGAAACCCCCACTATTACATTTTATACATTCATGCGCCTATATGTATGCTATGAATTTGTTAGCAAGTATAGAGTATAATGAACATATTGCCAAAATTTTGTTAATTGAAGAAAATGTAACTTGTAAACCACATGAAGTTTTGCTGTGGATAACAAACGGGATTATCAAAAAGGTACAATAGAAAAAAATATTTATAAAATATCCACGACTATATATAGGCCATTTGAAAAAAACACGTCTTTCCATCTAATTTGTGGCCTTCCCCTTCCGCGTGAACCATCAGTAGGCTCGCTTTTATATGCCCTTTGAGCCGGGGCATTCTCATTCATTCGCTTAACAAGGCCTAGCCACCGTAGTCGCTGCAGCTCAATACAACTGACTATGCCGATGTCCGTAAAGCTCGTAGTTCATTCGACGCCGATATTCACTGTCGACGCAGATTGGCCCGTAGATCTTTCGAAGAATTTTTCTTTCAAACATCCCAAGAACTGTCTCATCTGCTTGCGTGAGTACCCATACTTCAGATCCATCGAACAGCACGGGTAGTATCAGCGTCTTGTAAAGTGTGAGTTTGGTCTGGCGGAAGGTGACCTTGTTTCTTAACTGCTTACTTAGACCATATTAGCATCTGTTGGCCAATACTATTCTTCTCCGAATTTCAAAACTGATGTTATTAGTTTTATTTATGGCGGTACCTAGGTATATACAATTTTTGACTACGTCGAAGCTGTAGTTTTCAAGTTCCACAGTTGGCCCGAGTCTACTGGACGTCTTGCGCTTTGATACCATCAGCTTGGTCTTCTCACCGTTTACTGCCAGACCCACTTTGGCAGACTCCTTCTCCTTTGTTCAAAGGTGGCTGTTATCGGCATAGGCGAGTATCATGTGTTGTTGGGTGTACAGAGTGTCATTTCTATTCATCTTTGGCTCTCGTATGGTCACACGACAAACTGTCACCTTGTCTGAATCCTCGTTTGGCATTAAAAAGCTCCGAGAGGCCCTTTCCGACTTTAACCGCTGATCTTGTGCCAGTTAAAGTTATCCTACATTGCTGAATTAATTTTACAGGAATGCCGAACGCAGACATGTCTTTAAACACCTCTGAACGGATAGGGCTGTCAAATGCGGCTTTAAAGTCGACGAATAGGTGGAAAGTGGGGTTTTTTCCAGGATTTGGCGCAGAGTGAAGATCTGATCAATGGTGGACTTGCCAGGTCTGAAGTCTCATTCCTCTAGTATAACCTCTGAACGGGCTGTCGAATGCGGCTTTATAGTCGACAAAATAATTGGAATGTGTCGATGTGTTTTTCGTGGGGGTTTTCCAGGATTTGGTGCAGAGTGAAGATCTGATTAATGGTGGACTTGCAAGGTCTGAAGTCACATTGGTATGGTCCAATAATGTCATTGACCATTGGATTCAGTGCGATGGAAATAAGATTAATTCCTCTATAGTTAGCAGATATCGTCTTTCCACTTTTTTGTGCACGGGACACAGGCTGTCTTGAATAGTTCAGCTGGTAACCCTGCTGCTTTATTGTTCTTCAGCCGATTAATTGCTATTCTGACCTCATCTTGGCTAGGTGGTATACATTCTATACCATCATCTCTTATTGGTTCTGGGGTATCTTCTTCACCGCCACTATTTGATACCAGACGCTTTTCAAAACGCTTCGAGATTCTCAACACGCTGTCTCTATCTGTCACCAGGTTTCCTTATTCATCCCTACTGGAAGATGTGCCTGCACCAAAACCTTCGGTTTGGTGTTTTACCCGTTGGTAGAATTGGTAGAATTTTCGGACTTTATTCTGACTTTATCCTGTACATCTCGGTTTGCTCACGTTTTTCTTGTTTGTTATTCTCTTTTCTGAAAATAAGTTTCTCCTCTCTCCCTTTTCCTCATTATAATTCTCCGTCACATTGCAGGGTTACCATATTCGTAACATTACGACAATCCTGATGGGTTTCTTGATGTTGGTATTTGGCACCCCAGGGTAGCTTTTGCTGCAGTTTGTAGGGAGTGGGTAATTATTTGCCATTGTGCTTCCATACTATTATCGGGACAAGAAGTGCTTTCGTCAAGGCCTATATTTTAGGCCATGAAAAATTAATTTTTAAAAATCCACGGATTATATTCGGCTCTAAAATAACATCTATCCGTATGTCATAACCCTATCTCAACCACTTCTATCGATAATGAACTGTATTTCAAATATATATATATGTATTGGTTTTAACATAGTATGCATTATTAATGTTTATTAGAAGTTCCTATTTCTGGTTTTTGGATCCAAATGAAATGGTAGCTTAGTAACTTCTGCACATAGTTTTCGGGGTTAACCAAATTTTAATACGAACTCTTAGAATAATACACAAATGAAGATTACAATTACATCTACATATAAATGCATCGAAGTATATATTTTTGTAAATGTATGTGTGTGTGTGTGTGTCGGTGTGCATGAATAAGTTTGGCAATGGTTTGGGTGTGAGTTTAAGGAGCCAAATATGAATTAGACATATAACATTTTGAAAAATGCGGTTACGTGTGAATACACTGTGAGAAATTTTTATCAGACGTGCAGGGCGAGGGTTTACAATTTGGGTGAGATTTGAGAAGAGAAGTAGAAGAGGTATTTATTTCTTTAGAGGTATAGAGTATATTTAATATTACAATAGGCTGCGTGATATTTCTTATTAGGGGTTTTTTTACAGTGTACCTCATTATTTATGACAACACCTGTTGTTGATTTTAATGTGGTCCTCAAGAGTAATCTCTGCAACATTTCTTTGCCTTCAAGCCACAAGTATGTACATTTCTTAGAGTTAATGAGATTTTACCAAATTTTAAGGTATTTTGAGATTCGGGTAAATTAGAAGCGAATAATTCAAATTATTGTAAATTTTTTAGATTAATCTTTCGATGCATACAAATAGGAGTTGATTTTTAAAAATAAATTTTAAATACTTACAATCAGTCGTGGATTTTTAAAACTAGCTTTTAAAAACTGCCCTAAGGCTTGGATTTTTTTAAAATTAAATATTCAATCCCTAAACCAAGGCGTGGATTTTTATAACCTTCACCACACTGTGGTACATGGTATTATGTCTTTGTAAATATGTTTGTAACAGGCAAAAGGAAACGAGATAGACACATGGTTCCTTTTGAGAATATGCATAGAATCATTAATGATCCGAATGGTATGAAATTTGGCACAAGTCACTTATTTGACCCATGGACGAATTCATATACAGTTTCGTCCGATTTAAGGTAAATGGGACACCAAAGTCAATATATATCTTTCGATTTGCATGACATTTGGCATAGAGTTCTAAATTAAGTCCAGAAAGATGTGTGCTATGTTACGTGAAATCACTTCAGATTTAGATATAGCTCCTATATATAGTTTTGTCCGATTTTATGTAAATGGCGCACCAAAGTCCCTATATATCTTTCGATATGCGCGAAATTTGGCATAACGTACTGAATTAAGTCTAGAATGGTGTGTCTTAAGTTTCGAAAAAATCGGTTCAGATTTAGATATATATATATATATATATATATATATAAGATTACATTTATTGAGCCTTTGAATATATATATATATATATAGTTTCGTCCGATTTAAGGTAAATGGTGCACCAAAGGCCTTATACATCATTCGATTTGCCAGAAATTTGGCATAGAGTACTGAATTAGGTCCAGAATGATGTGTGCTAAGTTTTGTGAAAATCGGTTGAGATTTAGATATAGCTCCCATATATATTTTCGTCCGATTTAATGTAAATGGTGTACCAAACTCTCTATATATCTTTCGAATTGCACGAAATTTGGCATAGTATAATGAATTAGGTCAAGAATGACGTGTGTTAATATTCCTGAAAATCGGTTCAGATTTAGATATAGCTCCCTTATATATCTTCGTCCGATTGTAGGAAAATGGTGCACTAAAGTCCCTATATATCTTTCGATATGCTCGAAATTTTGCATGGTGTACTCAATTGAGTCTGGAGTGACGTGTCCCAGATTTCGAGAAAATCAGGTCAGAT